>NC_069508.1:78025695-78165695 GCF_027579735.1 Bombina bombina
TTAACTACTGACTTTTAAATGCGTTAGGACTCTTGACAGGGTACATATATGTGTGTGTATATGTATTTACAGACATATATACACATATAAACACATATAAATAAGCATATTAGAGTCATTTGCACTTAAAGGGACACTCAAGTCAAAATTAAACATTCATGATTCAGATAGAACAGCAATTTTAAACTTTCTAATTTACTTTCATTAACAAAATGTGCACAATCTTTTTATATTAACACTTTTTGAGTCATCAGCTCCTACTTAGCATGTGCAAGAATTCACAGCATATACATATATGCATTTGTGATTGCCTGATATCTGTCACATGATACAGTGGCAGTGGAAATAGACATAACTTTGACATTTTTTAGAAAAAAATCTACTACTCATTTGAAGTTCAGACGTATGGATAGATTTATCATATGTTGGGCGGACATGTCCGCCCGGCATTGCTTAATGCCGACAGCATACTATGTCGGCATTTAACATTGCACAAGCATTTCTGGGGAAATGCTTGTGCAGTGCCGCCCCCTGCACATTCACTGCCAATCAGCCCCTAGCAGGGGGTGTCAATCACCCTGATCGTATCTGATCGGGCTGATTGCTGTCCGCCACTTCAGAGGTGGCGGATGAGTTAAGGCGCAACGGTCTTACGACCGCTGCTTCTTAACTTAAGTTTCTGGCGGACCTGAAACTTCGGGGGTTGATTGTAGCATCCGCGGCTTGATAAATCTACCCCTAAGTGTTATTGCATTGTCTTGTTATTATGCATTTGTTGATTATGCAAATATACTATATTTACTGGTTCTTTAAGTAGATGAAAACATGGAGAAAAATATTTATGCAATATTCATATTTAATAAAGTGTTATACTGTGTATTTTCTGTAAATATTTGACTCCAATGTTTTGCACATAGCAGAATATGTTCTATGTATTTATAAATAGATATTGCTATATACAGTATATATCTGTATATATCTATACCTATATATAATCATGTATGTGTGTGTGTTAACATATATATTGTACTTAAAAACATCAGATATATGTAGAAGTATGTATTTATAAATAAATAGAACATATTCTGCTATGGGAAGAACATTGGAATATGAAAAATACATATTTTCATGTCGGGTTAGCTCACATATGAATATGCGATTGGGTTTGCCCGCGAGAAAACCATTGTCTTCTATGCAGGAATATGTGAACATGCACACAATATTCTAACTTTGGCTTTTTGTGCTTTTTGGGTTAGCACAAGAGCAAAAACAGTTTAATTTCAACTCATAATATGAGCGCAACCCGACAAGTGCAAAAAGCATACTTCTAGTGCAATTAACGCCCTAGCAAGAGCATTAAATAGAGCTCCACTCATAATCTGGCTCTAAATTTCTATCTATATCTTTGTCTATTTATCAACAGGTGTACATAAACAGGCATACATATATATGGTTATTTAGGATTTGACTGTAGCTGTAGATACAGTATATGCACACATGCTGTTTGTCTCTACACTGTCCCGCTTGTTGACAGACCTATTTCTGCCCAGCCCAGTGCCCAATTTACTGTGCTGCTCAGCAGTGAGCTGTCATCTGTGTTCCCCAGAAGCCCTGGTTAATATAGCTGTTGCCTGTTCTACATGCAAGTTGTAGAATGGAGCCATATGATTACCAATAATCCCCTATCGTTTTTTTTTTTATGAACTATAGAATTTAAAAGAGTGGGTTAATATAAATGGACTATTGGGTAATGCTTGACCCATTGGGCCAAAAGTTGTCAGTCCTCTACTAGGTTACTGCAATATCAGTTATAGAAAAATATGTCTGACAATGCCCCTTTAACCCCTTACCACGCAGACTTATTTGTCTACATCGGAACAAAGTTCTGATGTAAACAAATAAGTAAAAAACTAAATGATGGGACCATGTCAGGGGGGGAATGTCTATACCACTTGGCATGCCCTCCAGTCCACGATCCCATTCAGGTTGCCTTTGGGTTCAGTAAAGCCAAAAGTCAATGACGTTCTATGCCGTCCTAAGGGCTTTAAAGCCCAGTGTGGTTAGGACGGCATAGAAGGTCATAAGGTCTTGGAGGGGTTAAAGGCAAATGGTCCCTGAAAAGTACTTTCATGAACCACTAGTTTATTATAGTTCAAATTACTAATTGAAATGTATTCTCTAGAAGCCATCTAAATGTTAAAATATTTGATGCTCCCATTATTCAGTTGATAATTAACTGTTTTTTTAAAAAAATACATAAAACTGATAAAGAAAATTATATTTCTCTGTTATGTTACATGTAAGCTAAAATAAATTAAGGTTTTTCCTCTAATGGTTTAAATATGTATTTATTTGAAATAAAATATCATGTTTGCAAGATATAAAGTATGATTCCCTTATAATTTATTGAAAAAATAGAAAGGATAACAATTAGTTTAAATATTTATTGGACAGCTGTAGCTTTTTAAATATATCCTTGCTTCTTAGCTTGTTGTACTTTTAAAGATATTTTTATTGTTGCATAACATGTAAGAAAATTATATTTATTTTATTTTATACCTATTTTATCTCTGCCAAATGGACACACATTTAAATATAGAAAGAGACCTCAATTCCTGGTAGTGAAGCATATAAATATTAACTTAGAGCCAAAAAATATCACAGTTGGACAGAAAATGACTTAAAAAAAAAGTTTAACCAGCCAGACACGACAGATTTCAAATAGGATTATTAGGGGACATCAATACACCAATGTAACTGGATTCATTGTCTTTAAATCCCACTGAACTTACAGCTAGTTTTCCAAATCAATTTAAGATTTGACAGAAAGCCAATTCAAAGAGAAAGCCTTGACAAGGGTAATTGGCTGTCTCCATTTAGCACAAGTTGCAATTTAAAAAGCAGCACATTTCTCTTAGTAAAATGCACATAAATAAGGATACAGCACCTTTTCTAAATTACTCTGCTAATAATGTTCACCATTTATTACACAGAATCAGCTTTGCATAGTCAAGATAAATATGTCAATCTGGTCTTCAAGCCATATTGTTGAAAAGTTGTGGTCTATGCACAGCTTTGTAATTGGTAATTATTTGAGTGATATGTTATGATATCTAGCAATTAGCAATGTAGCACAAGTTAATAAAATGCAATGCAAATATTTTATTTATAATAGCTTTTCTAGGACGTCTGAGTTAAATTGTGCAAGAATGGTTATATACCATAAAATATGGGAATGTAGGGACTTCCGGTGGGCGGGCTGAAGAGTGAGCAGACTGGAGACAGAGCTCCGGAGCTGAAAATCTTTTAAAAGTGACATTTCCATCAAAATATACTTATATAAGTGAGATTTTTGCTCCCTACAAGCCCAAGTGCATACTGGCCTTGGTACATCTGGTGCCTGGCGTTTTAGATGCTGGTATATTTCATCTACCCCCACCGCAAGCACATCAGCACAGAGAAGTGCATCTGTAAATAGTAAGCCGGTGCTTCTAATCACAGCGGAGGCAGCTGAACTGATAGCCGCACAGACCCCTGGAGGCAAATTGGGCACGAACGACTAGACCTTCAACACCCAGGGTAAGCACTGGACTGTACATCCGAGGCTTGACTGACCTTTGATCATCGATCAGTGGTTCTGGTGGAAACTACCCCTTCAGATATCTGAATTGAGTGGGCTGCTCTGTAGCCGCCTGCTACACTTACCGGAGGAGCTCCGTGGAGAGTGGTGAGACTGAGAGGCTGGAGGTGGTGACCGGAGTCATCTTTGCCGATAGCACCTAGCGCATATAAGTGGCGCGAAAAGTCCGGTCGCCATCTTGACTGACAGGCAGCAGGCAGTGGAGTGTTCTCCTTCCCCACAGGCTACGGTCTTGTCGAGGCACACGAGTGGTGTCTGTCGGACCCAACAGGCTCCTGCACGAGACGATCGCTTCCAGACATCAGCAACTGAGAAGGCAGGGTAAAGTAGCACACACGCTCCTCCACTTGAGCCCCTATCACACAGTTGCGAATCATATTCCCATCTGACACTGGGATTAGGGAATCACAGTCTGCTCTCATCATTATTATAGTGCAGCAAGGAACTGAGCACCTCTATCAAATTTGTGTTATATGGGGTTCTTGAACATTAAGTGTGGGGCAAAGTACAGAAACAGTACACAGTGAGACTTTGACTTTTGGATCACCTCTTGGGGATAAGGCCACAACCCGGGCCTAAGTTATATTTGCTTGCCACCCCACTGAACTAAACAAACTGAGACTGTGTACAAAAGTTCCCAGAAGGGTGGGGAGTTGAACTAAATATTTATGAATGTTGTGAATGCTGTGTTTATTCCTTGCACTTTTGTCATTCACTATCCCTGTGTTTGTTTGCTGTTTTTCTCTTTCTCCTGTTCATTGCCCTACTTGCTACTAAACAAAGTGTGCTATTTTGCACCAGTACATGGATAGGTTTCTGTCTGGTGGCAGAATGTCGGGCAAAAACAAAAATGTGGGCAAGGGTAGGGGAGCTGCTGACCAGCTGCAGGAAGCACCTTCTAGTGTATTGGAGCCCAATACAAGCTCCATAGACACACACGTGGTGGTTCAGCAGCTCTCCTCCATCTTCCTTCCAAAGATAGAGAGTTTGCAAAAAGGTCTAGATCATCTGACTGGGGAGATGAAGCAATTCTCAGTCAGATTTACAGAGATGGAGGATAGAGTGTCAGGGCTAGAAGACACTTCAGTAACTCATGACACCCAGCTAGATGCCTTGTTGAAGCAAAACATAAATTTACATCAGAGACTAGAGGACCTAGAAAATAGGTCGCGCCGCAACAACCTACGCATTGTAGGCGTACCTGAAAATGTTAAGCCCAAGGATCTAATTTGCTTTATTGAAGACACTTTGCCCAGGCTGCTCAAACTGACCCCAGCAATATTTAAGGGTAGTGTGGAAAGGGCACATAGGGTAGGCCCAGAAAGGCAGCAGGAGAGAGGAAACACACAGCCTAGGCAGGTCATGGTTAAACTTCTACATTTTCAGCTTAAAGTAGAGTTGCTGCGAGCATACAGAAAGGCCTCTCCTGTTTTATTTGAAGGCTCTAGGCTTCTCATTTTTCAGGATTACTCTGCTGAGCTCATGAGAAAACGTAAAGAATTTTCCCCACTCTGCTCAGAGTTAAACAAAAAGGGTAGAAAGGTATACCTCTTATACCCAGCTAGACTAAAGCTTTTAACCTCTACAGGTCCCAAATTTTTTGACTCCCCGAGAGAAGCCACGGAGTATTTGAGAGTTAACAGAGGGGTGGAGGGGGCGGGGTCACCTCGATCACCCCGCTCAGATCCGGGATGAAACCCAGGAGTAGGAACCTGGAACAATGTCGCAGCTTACACCCTAAGGGGGGTTAGCCCTGACCCAGATCATTAGTTCTGTATATTATACTGTTATGTGTAATTCTATAGATAAGTTTGGTTATTGTGTTATTTTTTTGTGTATAATACTGGTTGCACCCCGAATGATGACCCCTTCATTTAATTGTTATCTAAAAGTAAGATTACTAGCGGCGCACCTTAACAGGATGAGCCTACTGTCCCCGAGCTTAATACCCCTTTATAGTGTACCCAAGATTTGGCCTTTTCTCTTTTTTTCTCTATCTATAGAACAACAGGAACTGCTTCTGCGTCAGTTACACCCATATGGCTACTGCCTACCTATTTACATCTGCAGAACTGACAGGAACCTACTATCCACTCTTTCTATAATAACTAAGCAAATTCAGGACACCCTAGGGAATGGCACTTTAGCTCATGGCCCAGCTGTGGCGTATCTAGAGCTTAATAGTTTAATTTCCTATGACAATGTAGCTGTGAAACAGAAACCCCATTTCAGAGAGTTGTGTTCTCTATCTTACCCAGGTACAAAGCTTCGGCTTTATGGCACACGATATTGTGGAATGTTAGGGACATGGGGGGGAGTATGGTATACGAACACTGCAAGCGCCCTGAAACGGGTTAACTTTGAGCCAGATTACCACAACTATGTATTATACCTGTATATTTAGCTATGAAGAGAAATTTTTATGTTGTGTTGTATTTTTTTATGTTATGTTGGTTACAAGTAACACGGTCACCTTTTCAACTATTAGTCACTCTGAGGGAGGACCGTTTGCTCTGCACTTAGAAGTGGCTGAATCAAAGTCCCTTGGCCTGGGGCTACATTATAATAATCTCAAGAGAGTTTCTCCACTGATGCCTCAACCAGGGGAACAACAGCATCCAATATTAGGTCAGTTATGCTTATTCAAATGTTTTGTATCCACTTATGCCTATAGCATTTTTTGTAATTCACTACCCAGCTTTAAAATAGACATACTATTTGGTTGTACCTTAAAGAATGGAACACTAAGTCAACAGCCGGATGTGGCGTATCCGGAAGTCATTAGATTAAATGTTCTTGACAGTATAGATGTGATACAGAATTCCCATTCTAAAGAGATTTACAGCTTATTAGATCCCAAGGCTGGGTTATGGATAGCTAGCATGCTTGGAGTAGAGAGCTACCTCTGGACTGTGGGGAGATTATTTTTTTTTTTTTTTTTTTTTTTTTTTTTTTTTTCCCCGCCCTCTATCCCTCTGACCACATGGGGGGGGGGGTTGGAGACCAGGGACTGTTCCCTGATTGTTAAATGACAGTAAGACTTATGTCCTGGAATGTGGGGGGGATTAACTCCCCCACTAAAAGGAGCATGATTTTGGCGCACCTGAGACGTTTAGGGACGGATATAGCGTTCCTGCAGGAGACCCACCTCTCCGAGGAGGAGCATGAGAAATTGAAAAGAGACTGGGTGGGCTCGGTGGAATATGTATCACACACTAGAGCTAGCAGGGGTGTGGCGATCCTAGTGGGGAAGAGAGGGCAGACTGAAACTCTGACTACACACAAAGATCCGGAGGGGCGATACTTAATAGTGCAGGTCAAAATTCACCAACGAATACTGGTACTTTGCAATATTTACGCACCAAATTGTAAGTCTGCTGCATTCTGGACCAAACTGGTTCAGGACCTGACCCCATTTTTGGGCATGGATGTTGTGCTGGGGGGGGACTTTAATTTGGCCCCAAACCCTTTATGCGATAGAATGCAAGACCCAGACCGCCCTAAGGCAGGGAAGGAGCCAACAAGCAGGGGAACCTTTGAAAAGAAAGTGTTCTCCAGACTTACTGACGCCTTACAATTGGTAGACATCTGGAGGTTGAGGAACTCTGAAAGCAAGGATTTTACCTGCATATCCAGAGCGACTCCGACACTCTCACGCATTGATCTCTTTATGATCTCCCCCAGCATAATCCCGAAGGTCACCAGAACCAAAATACACAGCGTGGTGATCTCAGATCATGCCCCAGTCGAATTGGAATTCTCTGTGGGCTCTGTTGCCAGGAACAGAAACACGCTTAGATTCCCGAGTTATCTCTGCACCTCAGATGCCTTTATTAAATATTTAACCCACGCTTGGAATGACTTTTATACTGATAATCAGACCCATATGGATACGCCCGAGCTGTTTTGGAGTACAGCCAAAGCGGTGTTAACGGGAAATATTATCTCCTATGTTGCTACACTACGTAGGAAACTACAGGCCAAGTTGCAAGGATTGCAAGAGAACTTGACGAGGTCTTATCAGACCTACTGTAGTGACCCTAACCCTTCAACGAAAGAAAAATATTTTGCTTGTAAAGGGGAACTAGATGCATTTCTACATCACCAAGCAGTGACACAACTCCTCAAAACTAATGCCAAATATTACAGAGGAGGTGACAGATCGGGCAAGCTATTAGCCTCCCTGACAACCCAGCGAGAGGCGCGCAAGCCTATAGCAGCCCTTAAGCACGGCAATAAAACTCATAAGTCTCCCCAGGCCATTGTAGATGCCTTGGCTAAGTACTTTACTGACGTATATGCTACACAGGAGGTTCCCTCCAAAGAGTTTATCTCTTCCTTTTGGGAGGATTTGGACTTGCCGCAGATCAGTCAAGAACACCTTGAGGCTCTAAATGCCGCCATCTCTCCTGAGGAGATATTGAAAACGATCTCCTCCTTATCTAATGGTAAGGCAGCGGGCCCAGACGGGCTACCCATAGAATTTTACAAAACATTGAAGACTCAAATCACTCCCACTCTGACCAAATTGTATAACTCGTACTATACAGAACTGATCCCCCCTTCAAAATTATTCACCATGGCGCATGTTTCCCTGATACCAAAACCGGGGAAAAACCCGGAACTACCTGAATCTTATCGCCCCATTTCGCTTCTTGACTCCGACTACAAGATTCTAATGAAAATCTTGACGGATCGGCTAAAACATATTCTTACGGAGATCATTCACCCCGATCAGACAGGGTTCATGTGCAATAGATCCTCCGTGACTAATGTCAGACGTGTACTACATGCGATAGCACATTTCAAGGATGGGTCAACAACTGGGAAAGCACGGGATGAATCGGAGGCCTTCTTGCTGTCTCTTGACGCAGAGAAGGCCTTTGATAGAGTGGTGTGGAGCCACCTGTTTGACACACTGGGACGCTTTGGCTTCTCTGGCTCCTTTCTGCGATTTATCTGCAATGTCTATGAGTCCCCCTGGATCCATGTTATGGCGAATGGCCTATTCTCTCCTCGTATTGTCCTACAGAGAGGTACCCGTCAGGGATGCCCCCTCTCTCCCCTCCTCTTTAACCTTGCTTTGGAGCCTCTGGCTATCAAACTACGAACTGTCTATCCTGGCATCGCCATAGGCGAAGTGAGTCTGCACTTAGCTATATATGCAGACGATATGCTTCTGTTTGTGGAGCATCCGGCAAAGCATATTCCAAAAATCCTAGCAACAATAGAGGCCTTTGGGTCTTTTTCGGGGTACCGAATAAATGAAAGCAAGTCAGAGATTTTATGGTTACGAAGGCACCCAGTTCAGGCTGCTGTTTACCCATTTAGAGACGCCACCCCCACTATGACCTACTTGGGGATCCGTTTAACTACGGATGTTGATACCTTATACCAAAGCAATTTTTCCCGAGTTTGCAGGGACATTCAACAAACACTGGAGGGCTGGAGGAGCCTGCCTGTCTCCCTATCAGGGCGAGTGGGCCTAATCAAGATGGTAATTTTACCACGGATTCTATACCCCATCCTGATGCTACCCTTCCTTTTAACAAAGAAAGATCTAGCTCTATATACCAGAGCGGTCACAAGTTTTCTTTGGAAAGGGGGTAAACCAAGAATAGCCCTCGCAAAATTATACGCATCCACATCCCAAGGAGGATTGGGATTACCTAACCTTAGGCTATACAACTGGGCGGCCTTGGATCGTCTAGTATTAGATTGGCAATTGAATACTTGTCATTTCTATGACACTACACTAGAAGCTTCTGCCATAGGAGACTGTAATTTAGCCTACCTATCGTATGCTCGGCTCAACAGGGTCCCACTGGAGATAAGAAGTAACTTTCTGTACAGGGACACATTAAAGGCCTGGCAGCTAACATTGCGCCATCTGGACCGAGCCTGCATGTCTTCTAGGATGATCCCGCTGAGGCGGAATGCTGATTTCCCTCCGGGAATAGACACCTCTCCCTTTACGATATGGGAGGCTGTAGGCCTGCGTTTAGTGGGAGACTCTTTGGATCTGGCTACAAAGAGCATTAAATCGTTTACTGATCTGCAGAATCAGTTCCAAATACCAAGACCTCATTTCTATGCCTATCTACAGATGAGGCACTATGTCAATCAGTTAATTACTACAGACCCGCACTTCTGGGAACCCCACGCTCTCAATCCCTCAGTGGTCTCCTTTAAGTTGGGCAGATTTACAATTTCAGGCCTATATAAAACATTAATTGGGAAGACCGAAACCAAAAATTTAGAGAACCTAGTGAGCATATGGAGTAGGGATGTAGACGAAGAAGACTTAATAACGATGATTCAGCGCAGCTTAGAAACTGTGCGAAGGGCGACATTGTCCATGACGTTTAGAGAATCTCAGGTCAGAATGTTACACAGGGACTATCTAACGCCCCGCAGACTAACCAGGTGGCGTACCGACATAGCGAATGAATGCAGTAAGTGCAGACTGGGAGACCCCGACTTCCTTCATTATTTCTATAAGTGCCCCCGGGTGAAACAGTTCTGGGGGAGGGTGGTCTTCTGGATCAACAATACCTTAACAGTCAGGATTGAAATTGGAATCAGACAAATTTGCCTTCTTGACTGGGAAGAATTAAGCCCCAGGCTTAGGCCTCTATTCACTACAATTATCCTAGTAGCTAGGAAAGTCATTTTGAAAGTATGGACCCTGAAGGAGGCTCCATCATTTATAGTATTCAAACGATGTTTACACCACCAATTATTGGTGGAACAGTCGGACACTAAAATGGACACAAACAGACGACTCAGACATTTTCTAAATAAATGGCAGGAATACATTGGCGCATTGAGTATTGAACTGCAGAAGCAGATACTTGCGCCTTTTGCTCAAACTGAACTTATGCTGACTGCAGAATTGAGAGGGGAATGGGGATTTCTATATCAGTGAGAGGGTGGAGGGCGGTGGAGAACCCTTTTTTTTTTTTTTTTTTTTTTTTATACCCCACAGGTACTATATACTGATCTTACAGCAGAGTGAAATGATCATTTGGTAATTGAAGACCGAGAGGTGTTACCCATTCTTGCAATGTTTCTATTATGTTGATTTAAAAAAAGAGAGGAGGAAAAGTAAGTTAAAGACATGTACATGCTAAGTCAAAATCGAAGATTGTAAATTACAATGGATTAATGCTTCAATGTTGTCTGAAATGTACCTTGTATACCTTGTTTTATGTACTCCTCAATAAAAATTACATTTAAAAAAAAATATGGGAATGTAAAAGCTTAAAGTGATGGTAAACTTTCCACTTTTTGTAATCAAATCCTGAATTTTAGGGATATTTTAGATGGACTTTAATTGATCACTTCTAATAAAGATGTGCTTTTACATACTTTTTAATCTAGCTGTGCCATTCTTATACCGCACACTCCTGCTGCCCACTTCAAAAGTAATATTTTGTGTGAGCTATCGGTTTGAACTGTTCTGCAATCAGCGCTCTATCCCTTTGGCACTTTTTTTACAGCTAGAGTGCTGATTGGAGAACAGTTCAAACTGTTAGCTCACAAAAAAATATTACTTTTGAAGTGGGCAGCAGGAGCGAGTGGTATTAGAATGACATGGCCAGATTAAAAAGTTAGTTAAAGTGCATCTTCATTAGAAGTGATCAATTAAAGTCCATCTAAAATATCCCTAACATTCAGGATCTGATTATAAAAAGTGGAAAGTTTACCATCACTTTTAACCACCAACTATATCAAGATGCAGAGGCTACTGTTTGGGTCTTATTTTCTACCACATTTTCCATCTTTTATTGTTTATTTAAAAGACCTATTTTTCCTCTTTTATCAGTATACTAGCTCTGTGTGATGTATTGGGTATTTTAGCTGAAACAAAGAGCCATATTTATATGTCTTTTATTTTGTTTATGAATGCAGTTACTTTTTAATTTTGTAATTTTACCTGTTCCTGTGTTTTTGCTTTAGCAAAAAAAAAAATAATAATAAACTAACACAAAGTTAAAGCAATAAATATGTAATGACAGTTTACAAATAAACATGATGATTGTTGCATTCTTTTGAAACTATTATTGATTAGTACTAAACCAAATCTTATGCCAGTCACTGTTTCATGCAGCTGGTAGCAATGACTTCACAAACACATTTAGTAAGTCGTATACCATCAAGTCAATGTGCCTTGATCAAAAATAAATTATCAACTGTATTGTTTAAGATGTCCCATTCTGATAAAGTCTATTTGCAACTTCACCATATGTTGGTATGCGTAACCCCTTAACTTGCAATGTGACAATGTTTAGACACTCAATGCAGGGATTACACACCTGGCTTTGAAATTTATCACCATGAGTGGTGAAGTCACCAGGCCGTGGAAACCAGGAAGAAGAAGGCAGCCCCAAAGGACTTAAAAGAGATAGATGGATGGTAAGTATTTAAACCCCTCAGTCTCAACTTCCTTAAGTCCTATAAACCCCCAATACCCATCTTTAGAAAGGGGAATAAATGTTTAAGCAGACACATATAAAAAAAATGAAAATAAAAAATCTCCACACTGTTTACAGGCTGGGGTCTCTAGGCACTTAAAACAAGGGTATACAGAAAACAAGGCAGTCAGTAGCTGATATATATATAATCTAACTTTTTTTTTAAAGTTTAAAACATGGAGGGTATTGTACCCTAGATACTACAGACTAACATGTTTCGGCTGAACGCCATATTCATTGTCCCTAAAACCAAATACAAACATTGGATTTTAAGAACCCACCTCTCAATTCTGATTGGTAGGAAATTTCACACGCAAAAATTATGAGACTACATGGGAACCGAGTATAATCAATAGTGGTCTAAGACCGAAATCTATATTCTTCCCAGTGCAATCACAAGGGAAATTCATCACCCTATTTAAGGATAAGGTTATCCAAGAATGTATGGATTTATGTACCAATTACAAGATAAAGAACCATAATTTGAGCTTAAAAGAAAAAAAGGTTTTGAAATCACTAACAGATAACGAACAGGTCATAATCAGGGAGACCGATAAGGGAGGGGGGATCGTCATTCTAAATAGGACAGATTACCTAGAGGAAGCTAAACGCCAACTCTCAGATACCAACACATATGTTACTCTAAAGAAAGATCCTACCCAAATATTTTTAAGATCATATATGGAGCATATAAACATTGGATATCAAAACAGGGTACTTAATGAAAGAGAGAGAAAATATTTAGCCAATGATGAACCAAAAATGGCAATATTTTACTACTTACCCAAAATACAGTCTTGACAAACCCCCTGGCAGACCCATTATTTCGAGTATTGATTCACTCACATTGCGTCTCTCTGAGTATGTAGATTTGTTTTTAAGACCAATGGTTGTAGATTTACCATCATATCTGAGAGACACCCCTCACCTCCTACAAATTATAGAGAGTTTGGAATGGAAGCCCACTTACAAATGGGCAACACTTGACGTTACGGCATTGTATACATCAATCCCACATGAGTGTGGGATCAGTGCCATTAGAAAAGCGCTAGACAAAGCTAATCTCATTTCCCCTATCCAAAGAAGTTTTATAGTAGATTCAATTAAATATATTCTACAAAATAACTACTTCAAATTTGAAGGGCAATATTATCTGCAGAGTACAGGGACTGCAATGGGTACTAAATTCGCACCCAACTTTGCGAACCTGTATATGGGGACATTTGAAGAGGATATGGTCTATGAAGGGTCACAATTCAAACATAAGAACGTAATTTTCTGGCATCGGTTCATAGATGATATTTTGATCATCTGGGACGGGGAAACTGATGCCTGGAATACATATGTTCAAGACCTAAATACCAATTGTATGAATCTCAAGTTTACCCATAGACTAGAAGAAGAGTCTATTGACTTTCTAGATGTCACTCTATACATTTCAAATGGAAAAGTATCTAGTAAACTTTATAGAAAAACTACTGATACCAAAGGATATTTAGATGCAAGAAGTAGCCACCACCCAAAGTGGATAGATAATATCCCATACGGGCAATTTCAGAGACTGAGGCGCAACTGCACAGACATTAACACCTTTGTAGCAGAAGCAGAACATCTGAAAAATAAATTTGCAGAAAAACATTATCCAACAGAAAAGGTACAGGAAGCTTTTGACAAAGCAATGAAACTAGATAGACAGGAGCTTGTACATAGAAACAAACCGCAAATGAAGTCACCAGCCAATAATATAACTAATGATACACAAGGTAGACACCGGAAGAGAGACAATAGAATACATTTTGTAACCACATTCAATGAGGGCAACTGGAAAATTAAAAACATTCTCCAAAGAAAATGGTCCATATTAAAAAATGATCCAATACTAAAAAATACTATAGGCAGTAGACCTAACATCACGTATAAGAAAAACACAAATCTGAAAAATCTTCTAGCACCCAGTGATACACAAACAATCAAGAAAACAAGCATGAAAGGTCATGTTATGGATATAAAAGGTTTTTTTAAATGTCAGAGAAAAAACTGTGTCTGCTGTGCACATATACACAGGGATAAACGGTTTAACAAGTACATCGAATGTGATAAAAATGGAGAAAAGTACCCTATAAAAAGCCTGCTGAACCGTAAATCAGATCATGTAGTGTACATGCTAGAATGCACTTGTAGTACCCCCAAGAGATATATTGGTCGCACTACAAGGGGTCTTAAGATACGGTGCCTGGAACACATGAAAAATATTGAGGCTGGAACTTTAAAAACCCCCCTGATAAATCATTTCACACAGGTACATGGAAAAAATAAAAATGATTTTTTTTATTAAAGCCATAGAACAAGTCCATCTAGGCAAAAGGGGAGGTAGTAAACTTTTAGATCTCCGCAAAAGAGAAACATTCTGGATACACAAATTGGAGACTCTAGAACCAAAGGGGTTAAATAGAGATATCGATCTGGCAGCTTTTTATAACAGGTTTAGGGTTTTATTATCCATACAGTATATTAATTTATTTTATATATATAAAATTCATCTATGTATGGAAAGTATATATATTTTATCAAATATTAATTATTTATTGACTGTGAGCACCTTATGTACAGATATGTTTTAAGTGTATTTTATATGGTTATTTCATTTTATTTATATATCTGACTACTACTTAGCGGTTTTAGGATATTAATGATAATCTATAATATTATTACTTTTATCTGTATAGTTGGTTTTAAGCATAAATATTTCTTATCTCTGCTAACACAGAGAATTTCTGTTCAACGGGTGCAATAACGTTTTTTCTATTTTAAACTATATATATGTTCCTTAACGGTATTCAAAGTACTGCAGCAAAAAGCCCAAACAATACCCTTTCTTTTAACATGAAACAAGATGCACTCAGATATACACATCCGTTTTACTAACAATCACTGGATGTATTTGGTTAACATATAAACTATTTCCCAGAGCTTATAGTAATAAAGCTCACAGATCGCCACTGGGAAATATTTGCTGCCCACAAACAAGATGGCGTCTAAGGGGCAAGTAGGAGGATAATTATCCTCAGTCTAAGCGTATATATACTTCTAGGTAGGGGGGCGGCCCACACCTCTGATGAAGTAACCCATGGTTACGAAATGCGTTAGGCTCCGCCCCCGCCAAACGTCAGCACACTACACAGGAGTTCACACGGAGCTGCATAAGGAACAGGCTGCTGCACAATTGTAATCCAGTGCAGCGGTCTAGCGATATTCCTTCAGAGCTCCATTTTCTTACTATATTTACATGTGTTAAGAGTAAATTAGAAGGCATCCGGTTTGTGAGGTCCATACATAGGATCCTGTTACCGGTCCAACTACGGCTCTATATTTACTGTTCTAATATAGTGTTATATGTGCCTATTGAATTAATAGGAGTTTTAACTAATAAACCTGGTGTTATTTTGACAATATTGTGTTAGTAGTGTTTATATGACAATAGCACAGTCTCCCCTATCCCCTCTCCCTTTATATATATATATATATAATCTAACTTTTTTTTTAAAGTTTAAAACATGGAGGGTATTGTACCCTAGATACTACAGACTAACATGTTTCGGCTGAACGCCATATTCATAGTCCCTAAAACCAAATACAAACATTGGATTTTAAGAACCCACCTCTCAATTCTGATTGGTAGGAAATTTCACACACAAAAATTTAAGGTTACATTTAAAATTCAACCATTAATAGCTGGTAACGTTCTTGTAAGTTAACATATGACCTACAATACTATAATTCATTCATGTTTAAAGAGAAGGATAGAGTGGACCCATGACTCAGGGTGGCTCACCGTGGATGTTGTTGGATTATACTCATCTATACCTCACAATTTAGGCTTACGAGCCATTGAATATTTCTTATAGAATGAAACAACGCACAGTGAGACATTCGTGAATTTTGTACTGGAAGTCACGGAATTTCTGTTATCTTACAATTTTTTTCAGTTTGAAGGAGAGTTCTATCTGCAGATTGTGGGACCGCAATGGGCGCTAAGTTCGCCCCCACATATGCCAATTTATTTATGGGCTGGTGGGAGCGGTCCCAAATTTATGCAGATAGTAACCCTTTTAGGTCCGCCATCAGGATATATCATTGTTTCATAGATGATTTGTTGTTTATCTGGGAGGACGATGAGGACTCAGCAAAAAGGTTTATTGAGTATTTAAATCTAAATGAGTTTAATTTACGTTTTACATTTGAATTTGATAAATCGAAAGTGCATTATTTGGATCTGGAATTAAAAGGTTGGTCTGTGGGTGGCATCACCTCAGAAATATACAGGGAGTGCAGAATTATTAGGCAAATGAGTATTTTCACCACATCATCCTCTTTATGCATGTTGTCTTACTCCAAGCTGTATAGGCTCGAAAGCCTACTACCAATTAAGCGTATTAGGTGATGTGCATCTCTGTAATGAGAAGGGGTGTGGTCTAATGACATCAATACCCTATATCAGGTGTGCATAATTATTAGGCAACTTCCTTTCCTTTGGCAAAATGGGTCAAAAGAAGGACTTGACAGGCTCAGAAAAGTCAAAAATAGTGAGATATCTTGCAGAGGGATGCAGCACTCTTAAAATTGCAAAGCTTCTGAAGCGTGATCATCGAACAATCAAGCGTTTTTATTCAAAATAGTCAACAGGGTCGCAAGAAGCGTGTGGAAAAACCAAGGCGCAAAATAACTGCCCATGAACTGAGAAAAGTCAAGCGTGCAGCTGCCAAGATGCCACTTGCCACCAGTTTGGCCATATTTCAGAGCTGCAACATCACTGGAGTGCCCAAAAGCACAAGGTGTGCAATACTCAGAGACATGGCCAAGGTAAGAAAGGCTGAAAGACGACCACCACTGAACAAGACACACAAGCTGAAACGTCAAGACTGGGCCAAGAAATATCTCAAGACTGATTTTTCTAAGGTTTTATGGACTGATGAAATGAGAGTGAGTCTTGATGGGCCAGATGGATGGGCCCGTGGCTGGATTGGTAAAGGGCAGAGAGCTCCAGTCCAACTCAGACGCCAGCAAGGTGGAGGTGGAGTACTGGTTTGGGCTGGTATCATCAAAGATGAGCTTGTGGGGCCTTTTCGGGTTGAGGATGGAGTCAAGCTCAACTCCCAGTCCTACTGCCAGTTTCTGGAAGACACCTTCTTCAAGCAGTGGTACAGGATGAAGTCTGCATCCTTCAAGAAAAACATGATTTTCATGCAGGACAATGCTCCATCACACGCGTCCAAGTACTCCACAGCGTGGCTGGCAAGAAAGGGTATAAAAGAAGAAAATCTAATGACATGGCCTCCTTGTTCACCTGATCTGAACCCCATTGAGAACCTGTGGTCCATCATCAAATGTGAGATTTACAAGGAGGGAAAACAGTACACCTCTCTGAACAGTGTCTGGGAGGCTGTGGTTGCTGCTGCACGCAATGTTGATGGTGAACAGATCAAAACACTGACAGAATCCATGGATGGCAGGCTTTTGAGTGTCCTTGCAAAGAAAGGTGGCTATATTGGTCACTGATTTGTTTTTGTTTTGTTTTTGAATGTCAGAAATGTATATTTGTGAATGTTGAGATGTTATATTGGTTTCACTGGTAAAAATAAATAATTGAAATGGGTATATATTTGTTTTTTGTTAAGTTGCCTAATAATTATGCACAGTAATAGTCACCTGCAGACACAGATATCCCCTTAAAATATCTATAACTAAAAACAAACTACAAACTACTTCCAAAACTATTCAGCTTTGATATTAATGAGTTTTTTGGGTTCATTGAGAACATGGTTGTTGTTCAATAATAAAATTAATCCTCAAAAATACAACTTGCCTAATAATTCTGCACTCCCTGTATAGGAAACCGATCTTAGGCAACAGTCTTCTTCATGCGAAGAGCTGTCACCCCCGTCATGTGCTCTACTCAGTAGCAAAAGGGAAATTTGTTCATCTAAAGAGAAATTGTACATTAGCAAGTAATTTTGAAAAACATGCGGACTCTTTACATCAAAGATGTTGTGATAGGGGCTACAGTACAAATATACTTGATAGAGCAAGGAAAGAGATTACTGACGTAGACAGAGAAGTCTTGCTTAAAGAAACAGTGAAATCTAAACCTACATCAGAGCGTAAGCTGACATTTGTTACAGAATATTCTGAACAGTATCAGGATATCTGCAAAATCATACGTGGACACTTTAAGTTACTTATAGCCGATGATGGCCTGGCTGATGCAGTGAGAAAGGACTGTAGATTCTCATACAGGAGAAATAAATCTATAGGGAGTCTAGTGTCTCCCTCCCAGTTAAAGAAACCTGCATCATCATCTCAAACATCATCTTGGCTTAGTCACAAGGGTACTTTCAGATGTGGCTATTCACAATGTAAAGCTTGTGAACATGTCCAGGTAGGCACATCATTTCGGTCACTTGTGACTGGGGAGATTTTTGATGTTGCCTCTTGCCTTAATTGTAGATCTACCTTTTGTATTTACCTAATGTGGTACTCAACTTGCAACTTACACTATGTAGGATTAACTACAAGGGAGGTACGCTCACATATTCGTGAGCATTTGTCCACTATTAATGTGGGAAAAATTAGTACCCCACTGGTGGATCACTTTGTGAGGGACCACGACAAAAATTGCAACTCACTCAGATGGATGATAATAGAAAATGTGCAGTCCCGGAGGAGGGGAAGGGACAGATACCAGGTATTGTCCAGACAAGAGATGTACTGGATCTTCAGACTTTGGACCAAGGTACCATTTGGCCTGAATTCTGAATATGATTTTATTAACCATTGGAACTAGGTTTTGTCCCCCCCCCCTCCTCTGAGGGTTTGGTGCCCATACACTTGTGTATTTAAGTATCTACATATTCAGTGTATCTGATATTCATTTCATGGTTTGTTAACTGCAGCATTTGGTCTAATATCCTGACCTTGAGTACTTATAAATAATTAATATTTTAGGTTTATGTCTCCTTTCAAATTCCTTAAATTGCATGGAGCAAAAATGAACTGTAATTCATGTTCACATTTCTTTACAATACAAAGAAATGTATTATATATATTGAAGGTAATAGAATTGGCATCAGCTTTAATAACACTAATTTGTATGTTAAAAGTGCTTAATCTGGGCTATTATTCCACATTAAGTAAGTTTATCTACATATGTATACACTTCCACATATCCTTCTCTTTAAACATGAATGAATTATAGTATTGTAGGTCATATGTTAACTTACAAGAACGTTACCAGCTATTAATGGTTGAATTTTGAATGTACCTTTAAATTTTTGTGTGAAATTTACTACCAATCAGAATTGAGAGATGGGTTCTTAAACTCCAATGTTTGTATTTGGTTTTAGGGACTATGAATATGGCATTCAGCCGAAACATGTTAGTCTGTAGTATCTAGGGTACAATACCCTCCATGTTTTAAACTTTAAGTAAAAGTTAGATTTTATATATATATCAGCTACTGACTGCCTTGTTTTCTGTATATGTTATTTTTTGCCTAAAGCCAGTAGCTGTAGCTGCACTGCCACCCAGACTCTTAACTCCATTTTTTGCTGCCATCATTTTTTTTCCATCAAGCCTCATTAGGACTCTCATGGACACATGCAGTATATCATGTTGGGATTATGCAAGTACTTGTGAACATTAATAAGAACTGCGGTGAAGATAATACACGGAGTCCCTTGAGACCCATTCTGCCCATAGTGATCCAGCTATACACCGGTCATCAAGGAAGTGACGTCACCACTGGCATAAGGATACGGAGAACGCTCAATCCGCATGGAGTGGATGTACAGGAGTCCAGGAGCTGTTGCCTTACAAGCAGGGAATCGGAGGTGCATTGGAAGGACACAGAGGCGAGAGGAGAGGTCTCGGGACTACCGGGTGAGAGACTTATATATTTGGAGCACAATTACAGGGACACAAGTACTGTTGTATTATCATAACTTTCCTTCTATACCATCAAGGGCTAATATTTGTCCAGATTTGTCCACTCGTGTGAACTAAAGCACAAATGACTGCATAGGCCCATTGGGTATATTAAGACACTAGCAACCTAGGATAAGAGTTTTGGAGGCGTATTGGTTTGCATATAAGCAGTATACTACAAATATTATTAATTGAGGTTGGTTTTACAAGCCTGACCGCTGTGCTGCAATATACTAATAGGAGTACTTTAATGGTATTTGTCCATGTACAGATTGATTGGAGCAGTTACTATAGTGTTATAATTGGACATTCTCTTTTTCATAAAACCTAAAGCAAGGGGTTATATGGATCTCTGGGCCTTTTTTACAGCCTATTATAAAACGTGCACATTTTGTTAATGGAAGTAAATTGGAAAGTTGTTTAAAATTGCATGCTCTATCTGAATCATGAAGTTTAATTTTGACTTGAGTGTCCCTTTAAAACAAAGCCCCTATACAGGTTTTGATAGCCAGTTGATCCCTCTTCAAATAGTTTTCACCTAGTGTGTAGAAATGTGTAATTATTTGAGTAGAGGTTCATGGCAGCCCCTATGTGCACATCAAAGTAATAAATATATATCCAGGGTTGTTATTTCTTTTTTATTTGTGGATAATCCCTTCTTCTTTTTTAGCACAGATTAAAAATAAATCACACATACATTCTGTTTTCAACAACCTTGTTTATTAAAATTGTAGTAAAAATATAAATTTTTAAAACATTTTGTTGTTGAGTTCCCACGTATCATGATATGTACATAAAATAAAAGTATATTGTGAATCTGCTAGGTCTGCTGAAAAACAAACACACAGTATTTAATATGTGTGTGATTCTCACTGAATAATGACCTACAATAGGGCTTAAATGTGAGCAGCATCTAAAAACTCCAAACAGCTTTGCACATGGGTGGAAATAGACCAGAAGTTAGATGTTTAACCCTGACCATGTTCCCTATCCCTAGTGCCCTTCAAGGATGTGACTTTTAAAACAATCACATCTGGTTATCAAGTTAGCAACCAGTATAGGTTGGGAAGAGTCACTTTAAAAATGTATCCTGTACTTTTTCAGATTGTGTTAAAGGAGTGTTGAAGGAGCATTTGCGGTGCACAGATGTGGAGTATTGTGATAGACTGCATAGTAAGTTGGGGAATACAGTGTAGAGGTGTTAATTTTGATGGGACATGGGTCAACGTTAAAAGTGAGTAGGATATGGGTTCCAGTTATGGTTAATATTCAAAAGAAAGTATGTTCATATATAGGAATACTAGTAGTTCTATCTGTTTAGATAGTTAGAATAACTTTTAAGGGTTGGTGTTAGAGATTCAAAAAAAAAAGTATTGAAATATTACCCTGGCTACACACATAACAAAGCTGATATTTTTATCTTGTCTTTTTAAATCCACAAAAGTTGCATGTATATAGTGTACAGACAATGTAGTTTGTTCAGTAGGAGAAAAGAATGTTCCTATATTATGATGAATCCATATGATGAGTCCATTAAGAATAATAAAAGGACAATTATTATTATATACATTATTATTATTATTAGGGGAAAAAGCAGATGTTATAATGTTTTAATTAAATGTATAAAATAAAAATATTTGAACACACCAAATATTTCAAATAACATTTTAATGTAAACAGACAGAGGTCTAATTTATAGATCCAAAAAAAAGTAATAATGAATGTGCAAGTTATATAACATTCTAGAATCCAGGAAAAAAAATGGATTCCTGTCTATGTAAATTGTATATAGCTTGTAGAAGTATAGGGCCGAGAGAAAGAGAGATTTTTAAAAAATATAGAATAGGCAGATTTACAAAGGAAAATAAGAAATCAACTGGAGAGTAGTGGATAAAAACAGAAAATCAATACATTTCCAAATAACAATTATACATGCTAAATATGGATACATAGTAATCTGCCCTTTTAATTTAATACAAAACATACAATCAGATCATGACAACAAAAATAAAACAAACAAAGGGGAAAATAAATATAAATATATATATATATATATATATATATATATATATATATATATATATATATATATATATATATATATATATATCCCCACCATGACCTTTACCCTAACCTACCACCATCTTGTGTTTTACCATACTCCCAAGAGTACTAAGTCTGAGTATTTAAAGGGAAGTATCATTATATCTTGTTCTTGTTTAGAGAGGGCTTTAATAAAAATAGACCATTTCCTAAAGAAAGAGGATATTTGTGATTCAACATTTGTGTCTGTATTTTTTTGTTCCATTATACATTGTTTCTTAATAAAGTCTATAACTTCAAAGAGTTTGGGTATTCATTTCTCCTTCCATTTATGAAAAATTAGACGTCTTGTTGCTAATATCATGGAGTTAATTAGTTTATTTTCATCTACGGATTTTTGGCTGGAAGATAGGAATATAATCTGAACTATATGGAATTTAAACTCTAGCAATTTTAATTTTATTTTGAATCCAATATTTTAATTTTAACCATAGTTGATTTATTTTTGGACAGTCCCAGAACATGTGTACTAAGTCAGCATCTATAAAAAAAACATTTAGTGCAACTTTTAAAAATGAATGTTATGCCATTTATATCCCTAATTGGGTATGTAATAAGACATATATAGTAATTTTAAATGGGATTCTTGCCATGTTGTAGATAGGGTAGAGGTGTGTACTTTCTTGAGGTTCTAATTGTATCATCATCTATATCACAATAAAGAAATTCCCACTTTGAGGAGATGTAATTAAGATTAGAATCTCATCTTGTTGAGGAGAAAAGTCGGTACCATGGGGATATGGAGGTAAAACCATTACTAGCCATATTAATCCAAGAGTCCAATGTATTCTAGTTCCAATCCCACCATGTAAATAAGTAATTTTATTGATGTAAGGCCTTAATTGTAGATAAGCAAAAAAGTAATTGTTTTCAAGCAAAAAAAAATTATTTCTAATCTAAAAAAGAACTTGCTCATAGTATCTGTACAGACACATTAAGTTAGTTTATTTAGCCCTAAGGATCCCCAATCTGGGATTGTATACCTGGGATAAACTTTTGGTTATTTTATAGTTTTATGTTTGGAAATATTATGATTGAGGCCTAAGAAAAGACAAATCTTTCACCACTCCAATAAAATATTATGAATGGAAGTTAAGTTTTTCAAGTTTTTGGGAAAAAAACTTTAGATGACAGTGAGGGAGTGAGATGAGTGAATAAGGATGTATTATATTTGTTTCTAGATCTAGTGGTGAAAAATTATCTGAATTTGCTAACCATCCTATCACAACTTTTCCTAAAGAGATGAGGCTATATAGGTGGAGGTCTGGCAAAGCGAACCCACCATGCTTTTAGGTAGAAAGAGTTTTTTTAAAGCTATTCTAGGTTTTCTCCCATAAGTTTGGAGATCTTTCCTTATGAGAAAAATAGGGATATTTTGTATTATATAAAGGATCTTAGAAAAGGAAATCATTTTAAAAAGAGATATTCGCCCAGAGAGATATAATTGAAAATTATGCCATTGTTTCAAGTCCTCCTTAATTTTAGTCAATAGAGGAATAATATTTAAGTTATACCAGTCCTTGGGGTCTAGTGAAATAGATATCCCAAGATATTTAAAAGAGATTGTTGTGGTTTTAAAAGGGTGCAAAAGAGAAGGATTAGAGTTTTTGCTTAAACAAAAAAATTCTGATTTAGTTGTGATAACCCTATAACCTGAGAATGTACTAAACATGTCAATAATTTGTATAAGTTGTAGAATATTTTTGGCCGGGTTAGAAATGTAAACTAAGAAATCATTAGCATATAGTGCAACTATTACTACTTTTTAATTTATGGTGATACCATCTATATTTTGGCGTATAAAAATAGCAAGTGATTCTATAGCAATAATGAATAAAAGAGGTAAAAGAGGGCATGCTTGACGCATGCCTTGATCAAGCCATATATTCTGAGATAGTTGGCCATTGATCAAATATGAAGTTTTAGGTTTATTGTAAATATTTTTCACAAATTGCAAAATGGGTCCTCAGAAACCAAATTTATCCATTGAAAAGAATATATGATCATGTTGGACCAAGTCAAATGCCTTCTCTGTGTCCAAGGAGATAACAGCGGGATCTTCCAGACCAGGTCTTTCCGTCGAATCCTTGGAATTAATTATAATGAGAAACAATTCTCTAATTTTTGCTGAAGAAGTTCTGCCATTAAAAACTCCTGCTATATCTAAATTAATCACCTGATTTAAAGGGGTTTGAATTTTATTGGCTAAAATTGATGTTAGAATTTTTTAATCTGAATTAAGAAGTGCAATTGGCCTATATGAACTCATATCTTGTGGGTCTTTCCCACTCTTCAAGATCAATGTGGTCCAGGATGCACAGAAGGCATTCAAACAAGGATCTTCATCAATTAAATATTTATTAAAAAGGTTTTTCAGGTAAGGGGTAATATTTGATTTAAATTTTACATTGATTTCAGATTATTATTATTATTATTTTTAACATTTATTTATAAAGCGCCAACAGATTACGCAGCGCTATACAAAGAATAAAAAACATTACAGGGATACAATAATACACAAACAAGTACAGTAGGGGTAAATAACAGTTGTAGGTGCGATAATTCAGTTATACAAAAGAAGAGAAATGCCCTGCCCTTGAGCACAATCAGTAGTAGTTCACTTTAAATAAAAAGTGGCCTGCAGGTAGAAAGGCTCTCAAGCTTACAATCTAAAGGAGAGGGAATGGACACAGAAGGAAAGGGAGAAAAAAAATGTCTGATATAAGGTTGAGTGAACTGAGAGTGAGTGATGACATGGGGGGGAAGTGTGTGGTGACTGAGCAAGTGAGATTTGGAAAAGTGTAAAAGAATGTGGTAAAATGTCTGTACAAAGGCTGTGAGTCTGAAGTGGTTTCTCTATCCTGGATTATTAGTGACAGCTGCACATAATTACTGTTAGGTGTGTGTATATATTAAGGTAAACAATAGGGTGGGTGGTGGTTGGGAAGGATTGGTGGGTTTGTGCTTGCAAATCTTGAGTCTGAGGTTAGGTGTGAGGCTTGTAAAATGTCTTTGCAAATCTGGAGTCTGAGGTTTAGTGTGAGGCTTTTAAAATGTCTTTGCAAATCTGGAGTCTGAGGTTAGGTATGAGGCTGTGGAAAGAGAGATGAGTGTAAACATGGGAGGAGGGGTTTGAGACACAGCAGATGGGGATAAAAAGTTTGGAAACAAAGATTGGAGACAAAGATTGAAATATTACAATGTGATTTAAAAATAATTCCATCATAGCCCAACATAAATAAGGAATAATTGCACTCAGTATCTTGATTGGAGAGAGGCCAGTCAGGTGAATTACCTTGTAAAATGTCTTTGCAAATCTGGAGTCTGAGGCTAGGTGTGAGGCTTTTAAAATGTCTTTGCAAATCTAGAGTCTGAGGTTAGGTGTGAGGCTTGTAAAATGTCTTTGCAAATCTGGAGTCTGAGGTTCGGTGTGAGGCTTGTAAAATGTCTTTGCAAATCTGGAGATTATAAAATTAGTTAGGCAAACGATCCGGCCCAGGCATTTTGTTTAAAGAAATTGTGTCAATGGTATCAAGAATTTCTTTTTCTAAAATTGGGGCATTAATCTTAGATAAAAATTGGGTCAGAATAACTGGATTTTTGATTTTCCCCCAGAATTTATCTCTGTTGTCTAGATTCACAGTTCTAAGTGAATATAAATCTGCATAATATTAAGAAAATAGTGATAAAATGTCTTGTGAATTATTATATATTTTATCTTTCTTGTGAATAGCTTCAATACCACTAGAACTGGAGTAATTTTTAACCAGTCTGGCCAAGAGTTTACCAGATTTATTGTCATGTCTATACTATAATATGTGACCTGTAAATTGAGCTCCTTTTGGGTTGTAGAATATAATGTAAGGGAATCACATTCTTTTTTGGCTTCGGAATAAGTATCCCAATTTTGTTTAGACAGGTTAAGCAAGTAGCTATTATATGAATTTACTAAAAAAAATGGTGATTTCCTCCTCTCTTTTTTTAATTTTCTTCTTAGCTTAGCCATTTAGGAAATAACATCACCGGTCAGTACAGATCTTCCCATTTACTAACAAGGACATTTTTTACTTTTACATCTTTAGATAAATTTATGGGAAAATGGAAGCGACGAAAAAAAAGAGTTAAAGGGACACTGTACCTAAATTTTTTTCTTTTGCAATTCAGAAAGAGCATGCAATTTTAAGCAACTTTCTAATTTACTCCTATTATCAATGTTTCTTAGTTCTCTTGCTATCATTATTTGAAAAAGAAGGCATCTAAGCTTTTTTTTGGTTTCAGTACTCTGGATAGCACTTTTTTATTGGTGGATTAATTTATCCACCAATCAGCAAGGACAACCCAAGTTGTTCACCAAAAATGGGCCGGCATCTAAACTTACATTCTTGCATTTCAAATAAAGATACCAAGAGAATGAAGAAAATTTGATGATAGGAGTAAATTAGAAAGTTGCTTAAAATTTCATGCTCAATCTGAATCACGAAAGAAAATTTTTGGGTACAGTGTCCCTTTAAAACTATTACAAAAAATGCTTAGTAAGATAGGGGCGTGTTCTGAGAGGAGGAAGGAAAAAAATAGAGGCCTTAATTTCAATTTTTATTAAACTGTTACTGACCAAAAATAAATCTATTCTGGATAGTGAATTATGCCTTTTAGACATACAGATGAAGCCTTGGGTATTAGGGTTTTGTGCTCGCCAAATATCACCGACTCCTAGATTAGAGGAAAGTTTATTAAACTTCTTATGCTCTAATTTGTCTCTATTTGTCTTAACTTTATTACTTCTTAACCAGTCTAAAGGATATCAAGGTGCCATATTGAAGTCTCCTCCCAAAATGAGGTGCCCTTCCATAATATTTAGCAATTGGATCTGAAAAGAATCCCAGAAAATTGGATCTAGATTATTAGGAGCATATACATTTCAAAGAGTATATATACCACTAGGTGTTTTTATTTTCAAAATAATATATCTTCCTTCCAAGTCAATAAAAGAATACAAAACTTTGTACTTAAAATTCTTAGCAAATAAGATAGCTACCCCCTTCTTCCTAGCAGTGGAAGGAGAAGCTAATACCTCCGAAACCCATGAAGTCTTAAGCTTTAATGCTTTCGCTAAGGATAAATGAGTTTCCTGCAATAACTCAATGTGTGTATGTATTTTTTTGAGATGATGAATAACAACCTTGCGTTTGATAGGGGAGGTGATAACCCCTACATTCCAAGAAGTTAACAAAAAATAATTTGCTAAACCCATAAAAAGTTTCCCAAAAATGTATTAAAGGTAGAAAAAGGGGGGGCATGGTGGGGAAGAAAAAAAAAAACTTCTGAAAGAAAAAAAAAAGAAAAGAAATACCAAAACAATATATATTAACCTAGTGATGGGCCAAACACATGCACTTTATGTAACAACCATTGAATAGCTACCTCTTTTGGAAATTAAAAACTGTTTTGCATCCTGAAGGCTCTCAAAAATATGAGTTGCATTTTCCTCAATAACCCTGAGTCTAGTCGGGTAAATCACTGATGCTCTGAGACCTTCCTTTATCATCTTACCACAAATGGGGGTTAATACTTTCCTCTTACTGAGGGTTTCATAGGAAAGATCTTTAAAAATAATAATTTTACTCTCCTCTAGATGTAATGTTTGAAGCTTGCGATATTATTGTAATAAAAGTACCTTGTCTTGAAAATTCAGTAGCTAACCTGTGATGGGTCTAGGTTTCACCATGTCATCTGAATTATTAAAATTCTTTCCTATTCTATGTGCACTCTCCACAATGATTTGGGGGTGAGAAGATGATACATCTAATAGAGATGGAAGTGTGTTTGAAACAAATTTAGCAAGGTCCTCATATTTATTTAACTTCAGGAACCCCAATGATTCTAATATTATTTTTTCTGCTTCTATTCTCTAAATCTTAATTTTTTAGCTGAATTGTATGTAATTCTTTTTCATTATTTTCTGCTTTTAACCTATAAGATTCACAAACATCTTCTAGGTCAGATACTCTCTGTTCTACTTCCTGTTCCCTACTTGAGTACTGATACTCTCTAACTTCATTCTTTAAGGAGGAAATATCATTCTTAATCTCCTGTTTAAGAGACTCAAATTGAGGAAAGGGTGTCTCAGAAATATTTTAACCAATAGTAAACTGTCAGCATGTTCAATGGTTGAAGGGGGGCATTTAAATGGGTGAACAGCTACCAGAATCTCGGTGGAAATTTTAGTTCTTTTATCTCTCTGCTTTGCAGCCATAATTGGAGATTTCACCCTAATCTGCGAGATGGGTGAGAGAAATTTCTCCATAAAGTGAGAAAATTAAATAAAAGTGGAAATAAAGTACTAAAGTGGAATAAACAGTGGGGCAAAAAAGTATTTAGTCAGCCACCAAATGTGCAAGTTCTCCCACTTAAGAAGATAAGAGAGGCCTGTAATTTTCATCATAGGTATACCTCAACTATGAGAGACAAAATGTGGCAACAAATCCAGACAATCACATTGTCTGATTTGGAAAGAATTTATTTGCATATTATGGTGGAAAATAAGTATTTGGTCACCTACAAACAAGCAAGATTTCTGGCTCTCACAGACCTGTATCTTCTTCTTTAAGAGGCTTATCTGTCCTCCACTCATTACCTGTATTAATGGCACCTGTATGAACTTGTTATCAGTATAAAAGACACCTGTCCACAGCCTCAAACAGTCACACTCCAAACTCCACTATGGTGAAGACCAAAGCGCTGTCGAAGGACACCAGAAACAAAATTGTAGACCTGCACCAGGCTGGGAAGACTGAATCTGCAATAGGTAAGCAGCTTGGTGTGAAGAAATCAACTGTGGGAGCAATAATTAGAAAATGAAAGACATACAAGAACACTGATAATCTCCCTCGATCTTGGACTCCACGCAAGATCTCACCCCGTGGGGTTCAAAATGATCACAAGAACGATGTGCAAACATCCCAGAACCACACGGGGGGACCTAGTGAATGACCTGCAGAGAGCTGGGACCAACGTAACAAAGGCTACCATCCGTAACACACTACGCCGCCAGGGACTCAGATCCTGCAGTGCCAGACGTGTCCCCCTGCTTAAGCCAGTACATGTCTGGGCCCATCTGAAGTATGATAGAGAGCATTTGGATGATCCCAGATTGGGAGAATGTCATATGGTCAGATGAAACCAAAGTAGAACTGCTTGGTAGACACAAAACTCGTCGTGTTTGGAAGAGAGAGAATGCTGAGTTGCAACCAAAGAACACCATACCTACTGTGAAGCATGGGAGTGGCAACATCATGCTTTGGGGCTGTTTCTCTGCAAAGGGAACACAACGACTGATCCATGTACATGAAAGAATGAATGGGGCCATATATCGTGAGATTTTGAGTGCAAACCTCCTTCCATCAGCAAGGGCATTGCAGATGAAACGTGGCTGGGTCTTTCAGCATGACAATGATCCCAAACACACCACCCGGGCAACAAAGGAATGGCTTTGTAAGAAGCATTTCAAGGTCCTGGAGTGGCCTAGCCAGTCTCCAGATCTCAACCCCATAGAAAACCTTTGGAGGGAGTTGAAAGTCCGTGTTGCCCAGCGACAGCCCCAAAACATCACTGCTCTAGAGGAGATCTGCATGCAGGAATGGGCCAACATATCAGCAACAGTGTGTGACAACCTTGTGAAGACTTACAGAAAACGTTTGACCTCTGTCATTGCCAACAAAGGATATATAAAGTATTGAGATGAACTTTTGATATTGACCAAATACTTATTTTCTACCATAATTTGCAAATAAATTCTTTCTAAGTCAGACAATGTGATTGTCTGGATTTGTTTACACATTTTGTCTCTCATAGTTGAGGTATACCTATGATGAAATTACAGGCCTCTCTCATCTTCTTAAGTGAGAGAACTTGCACAATTGGTGGCTGACTAAATACTTTTTTGCCCCACTGTATAGTCTTCCCTAGAATAAAAAAAAAGGGGAGATATGCGAGTAAAAGTGTGGATGTGTAAGTGTAGCTATATAAATACTAAAGTGATACAGTGAGGCAGATCTAAAGTGAAATAAAGTAACACTTGTGAGGTCTATGTGGCCTAAAGTTAAAGTTTCATCAGGCACAGGAGAAAATACAGTAATGTTTTTCAATATGGCATTGGAGTTATCAATAAAGAGTTTAACATATTTACAAGCAATGGTTTTTATACCTGTACAATTAAACACAGAAACAGATTGGACCCAGGATATAAATATAAGTATCCACTATGATAATTAAATTCCCCAGGACTTGTGAGCCATGAGGAGATATAGGGACATTAGAACATTTTAATAATTCGTGGAGCATGTTATAACTCTGCAATAAGAAGTTGTAGTGTAACTCTGAAATATAACTCTAAAATGCAAAGAGAACCTATAGAGGTAACAACACTTATTTAGCTCTAGAACATGTATAACAGATACAGAATCATATGCAATTGACCATATCTTAAATTTAAAAAAATAAAAAAAATAAAACATGTTTTTTGGAGAGCATAGAATAAGGTCTCTTTATCTTCCCTTGTATCTCAGTGGCGTAGATTAAATAGGAGACCACAGGGAAGGAAGAAGTCCAAAGCCACTTTGAATCTAAAGAGTCAAGTCCAGATAATAAAAGCAAACTTTTTTTGGGAGTGTGAGTCTATACCTAGAATGTGGTGGCTTCACTTTGAATTAGTAAGAGTTCGAATTGTGGAAATAGGAGTAGATGTCCCAAAAGCAAACTTTCTTCCAGTCTGGCACACATAGGGTGAAAAGAGAGGAGGGTCAAAACAGATTTATAAGATAGTTCCACACTCCCAGACTAGTATACCAAGTTCACAGGGCTTAATCTATCCACGCTGAGCTAAATGCTATAAACAACCTCCCAGAAAGGAAGATACCAAGCCGAATTATCACCACTACTTTCCAGAGGCGAAATTAGAGTCCAATGGACTAACTCTCTGTGAGTTCCAATAATTAAATTTTCACCTAAATGAAACTGGTTTCTTCACTGGGATATTAAGCCAGCTTCCTCTTTATAATATATAGGTTTGGCAAATGTGGCTACAGGGACTGGATAACCGATGAACCGTGCTACCCCAATTCAAATCATAAGGGGTCATGTATCAGAAAACCTTACCCACACTCCCAGACTAGTAGATCAGTTTTAGGGCTTACTTCTTCTTTCCACAGGTGTAAGACAGTATGTACAAGCAAGCGACTCCCTTTCCAACCACTCAGCCTCCTACCAACACCTCTTAAAGATTCAAAGGTATCCAGGAACACAAACCTTGCGTAGCTCACAGTTGTGTTTGAAAGGTAGGGCAATTCAGTGCACAGTGTGTGGTACATCCAGCACTGAAAAAAAATGTTCAGCGCATACAGCCCATAAGGAATCAGCTGTACGGGGATCAAGCTCCAGGGTGTAGATTTCCTAGCCGTCACTCTCCTGTTTGGAACAGGTTCCAGGCATTTGAGACCCACACCAAGGAAACAGACGAGTGGTGCATGCAGGTAAGCAGCGCCAACTAGAAAAAACTACGCTCCTGCGTGCAGATGCTTTCTCTTTCTACTCGAGAGAAATATTTATATTAGAACTAAAAAGAACATTTTTTTCTATGTGAAGAACAAAGGCATTTCAAGTATTTTTATTCAAAATACATTTAAATACATTAAAAATTATATTGCATGTTTAAAGATATTTGACTGGGAAGGGTGTTATATGTACATATTTGTATAGAGAGAGACAAGCAGGATATGCGGTGAACTCACTAGGATTTAAATATAACCTTTTATTGGCAGTAATGTTTCGGGGTCACCCCTCGTCTTCAGACCAACAGTATAGCCTAAACTGTCAGTCTGAAGACGGGGGTGACCCCAAAAACGTTACTTCCAATAAAAGGTTATATTTAGACTAGGCAGTGCACCACATATCCTGCTTGTCTATCTACATTCATCATGGATGCACCCTGGGCATTGATTTTGCTTTAATGTTAAAGCTGTTACGTGAGTGCTTGACCCTAAAAAACTTGAACAGCTATATATACATATATATATATACTCAGAAAGATGGTGTAAGTGCACTCTCACCAACTCCTTGCAACTGTCAGGGTGCTTTAGTGGTCATTTTTAATGATATGGAGAAAGGAAGCACTCACTGAACTTATTCCAACGGTGATAATCAAGTTTAATGAAAAAATAGTGACGTTTCGGGACAGCAACAGTCCCTTCCTCTGACCAATTAACAATATGAAAAACAGCCTTTAAATAGGCTCCAAATCACCTTCCCCACAGGGTTGACCAATAGCTGCCAAATATCCCACACACCCCTCTTTGTGACCAATCAAAATGAATAATAGACGTGTTAACATTTGCATAGTGTAAGTAATAATGTGCAAACCGGAATAAAATATAAAATAAAACATGCCCTGAAAGAACGCTACAGTGAGGTAATCGCACTCGTGTCTGATACAAACAAGACCGGCTAAAGAGAAATTAAATACAGCGTGAAAGACAGCAAAGTGATGATCGAAATCCGACCAATCAGAGTCCTTCTGACGTCTACAGCAGATACGTCATTATATTGTAACTAAGGATGACGCTTCTGGTCACTAAGGACGCCTTAGGCTATCACCCGTCAGCGCCAAAATAAGATACTGCGTCTGAATTATACAACTAAATTCCACGGTCATCGCTTTTTTTGCTGAGATTCTTTAATGGACTTTATAACCATAGTTTCAGATCGTTCTGGCACTTTGTACCCCAGGGGTCTCAACACACACACTGGATGGCAATGTTATTTATGAACACATTTGGGTGTTCACTGTTTATTTCCATGAGAGTTCATGATCCATCAAGCTACATACACACTCTCTCTCCGTAGTCTCCTATTGGGGATGCTACAGGTAGTTTGATGAGAGTGATATGAGCCTTGAGAGCACAGAAATTTTGACCTCTGGTGGGCCATGGTCTTCAGGGTCCCACTTTTCTGGAGAGTCCATGTTTCATTGCTGGAGGATATGTTTTTTGTCTTTCTCTGTTTTTGTTTTTGTATTTTTTCCTGCTAACCCTATTAGGTTAACTGTTTGTGCATTATGGGCCTTGTCTCCAGGGATCCTCCTATACTTGTCTAGTTGACATGGGGTTCCTCTCTGTGTTATGTTTCATGTTTTAGATTATTTTATATTTTTTGTTTTGTTTGTCTTTTGACAGTTCCTATTGTGCCAATCTTTGTTTTTATCCTTATGGTTTTTTACTGGTAAACTTTGCAACTTTTAACACACATGTCACAACACTGATTTTATAATTAGAATCAAACACAAGGAAAGAGGCGCCGTATGTGTGAATCTGAAACAGCCAACATCAGATATAGAACAAGAGCAGGGTACTCACAATATGGAAAGGCACTCCAATGTGCCTATAGGAGCAGGCTGGTATTCACAGCAAACCAGCTAGCTGATCCGGCAATCCAGGATAACTTAGGGTAGGAGACTCTATGCCTTAGGGGACTGTGTATACTGGGTCCAGCGATATAGAAACTGGAGCTAGGTGCAAACAAAGGCACACCACTGTGTGAATCTGTGAGGGTACAATGTTAAATTAGCAATCTGTGCAGGGTACTCACATTCTGTGGCGGCACTCAATTGTGCCAATAGAGACAGGCTGGCTTTCTCAGCAAACCAGCTAGCTGCGTGGGATGGGAAGCAGGAAACTCTGCAGCATTCGGGATTAACAGGTAGCTCAGAAATGAACAGTAGCAATGAGGATATATGGTTAAATGAAAGGATTTAATAAAATTAAAAACAATTAAAAATACATATATCCCTCATGCACAATAAGTAAGTGACATACAACGCTTTCTCGGTATCAACCGTTTCATCAGGCATGTATTCTAACTCTAAACATACATCTTATAAAGACCTGAGCTACCTGTACTGCCCCACCCTTCATACCAAAAAGACCAATCACAAAAGCCCTTTGTTTAATTGCCCATTAGTTGATGCACCTGCACACTTCTCATCCCCTACCCTAATAGGCTTACTGGACTTGTACAAGTTTTTTGAAAAATACCCCAATTAAAGATCATAATATCATGGCTATGTATTTAATAATATTATATATACGTTCCCGGTATAGTGTGTGTGGCCATAAATAGATACCTCATTGAATCTAATATTAGCCTCGTTCTATTATATAAAAACAAATGTTCATACCTGTCTGCTTGTGTTTAGCGTGATGCGCAACTGAAAAATAAGATGTACTCAATACCGGATTTCTCTATTCGGTCTTTTATGTTTCCCTGTGGGTTCTCTTAACATTTTTCACCAATATTCGCCTAATACACACAATATAGTGTTACACAGAAAACCGCCACCCGGATCATGAAAAGTAAACAATCCTCTGTGATTATTTGGCGTCTGACGTATATGCCGATGGTAGGCTGATAGGCTCCAGCCTTCAGACCAATCATAAATACTAGCCGCTGCACACCCCTACTCGAGTGTGTAAACAACTCTTTAGACTCGTGACAGTGGAAGAAGGCACTCTGTTAATGCCCCCGGTACCCACAGCCCGCTGGAACAATTGCTAAAATAGCTACAAAAGGGCCAGGGAACTCAATCGTACAAAATTGCTTTTGTCAACAAAAAACAATGATGAGAAAAAACAAGAGGACTCATACAAGGAGATTCCTCTTTTTGTGACCCAATATAACTCTAACCACAAAGCTATAGGAAAAATCTTAGAAAAACACTGGCCACTCCTTATGAGAGACCCCATTTTGAAAAAAAACATTACCTGGACGACCTAAAATTGTATATCGAAGGGCATCCACCTTAAAACAAAAATTAGCACCCAGTAAAGTGGTCATGTTATCCAAAGGTACAACACAGAAAAATACCTCAAAGAAATCTGAACTGATGGCCACTCAACACCAACTTAAGGACAGCTTTAGGTGTGGGAAGACCCGTTGTTTTATGTGTGATTATATTACCCATAGAGCTTCTAGTGTGAAATCCTACACAACGGGAGAACAACATCAGATAACCTCTAGACTAACCTGTGATTCTTCATATGTGATATATGTACTTATCTGCGAATGTGGGGTCCAATATATTGGGAGAACCTGCAGAAAAATAAGAATCAGGTGGAGCGAACACCTTAGAAATATTAAAAAGAAATCTATGAAACATAGTGTATCTAGGCATGTTTGCCAGGAACATACTGCAGGGAGATGTAGATTCAAAATCACCCCATTAGAAAGTATTCCACCTAGCCGTACATACAATAGGTTTTCACGACTCAGACAAAGAGAGACCTACTGGATCTATAGGTTCAAAATGTTGTTTCCATTAGGTCTCAATGAAGTGATAGATACTGCTAGCTTTGTATGATTTCGTGCACATTTTTGTGAACCGGAGTTTAATCCTATGTTGATATCTGCCCACTTCTCTATATACACATACATTTAAAACTATTAGCATATGTAGTTATATAGGTTCATAACTCATATACAACTTATTACTATTTGGGGATCACTAAAAATAATATTGCTTACAGATTTCAATACACTATCTGAACTTAACAAGTTCTCTTTTTATTGTTCACTATGGATTTAGTATAAATACTATGTATAATATTAGCTATCACTATCACTTTAATCGTTGAGGATTGTTTAGGTTTCACTTTATTCTAATATTATGAGGACCATGATGGTCTAATATGATCATTGAGCCTCTCTTATTGATTTTATATGTTTTATGTCAAATAGGATAGGATAAATGTACTTGTCAATTTAGAATCACTTGGTCACCTTCCACATGATGATTATCAGTAGGGATTAATGACCATCTCAGGATCACTTCAATCAATGGCACTGGTAAGGTTATTAGTGTTTGAGTATGAAGACAGATACCTGAATCATATTGGATCACCTTGGACTTTGTTTATTTGTCCTTCATCTATGATCTAGGACTCCGGTATCTAGTAGTGTGTACATACACATCAATATTGTTTTTTTGTCATATTAGTAATCTGTTGATTGATGTATTGAAACATTTCTATATGGTCACATGGGCCCACATATACACTGTATATTATTCTTAGTAGCGCCCCCTATTGGGTTATTCCCTTGATTTTATAATTAGATACCTTGTTTGAGGTGCTCGGGGGGTTTATCGTGCTCGAGGTCTGATACAACGGGGCCGATTGCGGTATGTCTACCTTATGACCTCCTGATCTCCAATATCTCAGTGGTTTCTCTATAGATTTTATCCTTTGGGGTTTCATTAGGATGTGGGATGCTCTGTGACATTGCTATCACCGTTACTGATGTGAGCTGGTTCACCTCCCTATATAGTTGATATACTGTTGTTGACAACAGTCTGAGGTGGTTTAGGTTATTTCACCGGTTTTGGTATCTCTGTATAGTTTTTGTACATGTCTTACTTGTGGTTAGTTTATAAGGGGTATACTGCTCATTTAAAGGTACTTGGTCTATGGCCTCAGGGTACTCATTTTCTTTTTGTTTTTTATAGATTTTGATAGTATTTGGTTGCTTAAATTTTGTGGCTTATCTACTTACCGAAGGATTTTTTTATGCTTTAATTGTTACGTGTGCGGTGTTCGGAGGCACTGTTGTTTCCGGAATGTGCTAATTTATCTGGAGTTTTATTCCACTGACAGTAAGTTACATATATTTTGTGAGCTGTATGCCCCCTTACTGCTGGTATCCTACCTAAAGGGTTTTGAGCTGAGACACGCCTTGTATACCTTTTTGATTGGCCGAATATCGGCATTTTGTTTTCTTTATGTTTTAGTATGCACTGGTAGTTTTGAGTGGGATTTATGTAGATTTTAAGTCATTCAGTAGCGGTGTCTGCACTTAGAGATAGGGATTGGCGGGGGAGCCTGATGATAATATTATCTCTGAGTCTGATCGATACTAGCTCCGAATGTGACCGGAGGATAGAGAGTGACAGGGCATGGTCACGCTGAATAATCCTAAGTATTGGGCATATGGTCCATCTGGGATGGACTCTGAGGTAATAAATACAGACTGAGTGTTACTTCATGCAGTAACATTGTTTAATGTGAGCTTGTCTTTACTTTAATGCCGTTGACAGTGAATGGCATTTCTTTGACAGGTTGTATGTGCTTTGGCATCCTATCAGAAAAGGTTTTTAGCTAAGACACGCCTTTTTCCATTTCTCTGATTGGCCGAATATCGGCATTTTGCTTTTCTGTTTCTGAAGTTATAATATGCACGGTTTTGGTGAGTATGATAAGGTCGAAAGTTTATTGCTATTTTGCAGCACTTATGTTTATTACTAATAGATAGCGATAGATATGAGATTGGGGCTCGTTCAGAGCATAGGGAGTGACTATGCGGTACAATACAGAACAATCTGAGACTATGGTTATACAGTCCATTAAAGAATCTCAGCAAAAAAAGTGATGGTCGTGGAATTTAGTTGTATAATTCAGACGCAGTATCTTATTTTGATAGCCTAAGGCGTCCTTAGTGGCCAGAAGCGTCATCCTTAGTTACAATATAATGACGTATCTGCTGTAGATGTCAGAAGGACTTTGATTGGTCGGATTTCGATCATCACTTTGCTGTCTTTCACGCTGTATTTAATTTCTCTTTAGCCGGTCTTGTTTGTATCAGACACAAGTGCGATTACCTCACTGTAGCGTTCTTTCAGGGCATGTTTTATTTTATATTTTATTCCGGTTTGCACATTATTACTTACACTATGCAAATGTTAACACGTCTATTATTCATTTTGATTGGTCACAAAGAGGGGTGTGTGTGATATTTGACAGCTATTGGTCAACCCTGTGGGGAGGGTGATTTGGAGCCTATTTAAAGGCTGTTTTTCACATTGTTAATTGGTCAGAGGAAGGGACTGTTGCTGTCCCGAAACATCACTATTTTTTTTCATTAAACTTGATTATCACCGTTGGAATAAGTTCAGTGAGTGCTTCCTTTCTCCATATCATTATATATATATATATATATATATATATATATATATATATATATATATATATATATATATATATATATAATGATATGGAGAAAGGAAGCACTCACTGAACTTATTCCAACGGTGATAATACTGTATATATATACTGTATATATATATATATATATATATATATAAATCCAAAGGAAAAAGACAAGTGGCTCCAGCATTTATTGAGGTGTCATCATGAAAAGACAGCAACGTTTCGGGTAATACAGGGGTCTGTGTTACCCAAAACGTTGCTGTCTTTTCATGATGACACCTCAATAAAGGTTTTTCCACTTTTATGAAACAGTGCTGGAGCCACTTGTCTTTTTCCTTTGGATTTATATATTGGAGGTGTGAGCAGGACCCTCTTGCTGCCGTGCACTTTGCTATCTATTTATGAACTGTTGACTTGTGCTGGACCTATTGCTTTTCATATATATATATATAAAATATAGAGAAATTAACTCATTGTGTAAACCATTTACACAATGAGTTAATTTCTCTATATTTTGTGTTTAGTGGAGGATTTTAAACTCACTTTTCGCCTCCCATAATTTTAATTGTTGTTTTATATATATATATATATATATATATATATATATATATATATATATATATATATATATATATATATATATATATATATATACAGTGGGGCAAAAAAGTATTTAGTCAGCCACTAATTGTGAAAGTTCTCCCACTTAAGAAGATGAGAGAGGCCTGTAATTTTCATCATAGGTATACCTCAACTATGAGAGACAAAATGTGATTGTCTGATTTGGAAAGAATTTATTTGCAAGTTATGGTGGAAAATAAGTATTTGGTCAATATCAAAAGTTCATCTCAATACTTTGTTATATATCCTTTGTTGGCAATGACAGAGGTCAAACGTTTTCTGTAAGTCTTCACAAGGTTGTCACATACTGTTGCTGGTATGTTGGCCCATTCCTGCATGCAGATCTCCTCTAGAGCAGTGATGTTTTGGGGCTGTCGCTGGGCACTCTCAGCAAACTAGTCAGGTAGGCACCAGGGTGCAAAAACAGGAATAATAGACTAGCAAGAAATAAGCACTCTCTGTTTTTTTAAAACAAATAGTATATTTAACTAGCGTGACATTTCGAGGTATTTAGCCCTTCTTGAGACCTAAGGAAGGGGTAAATAACTTGAAACATCATGCTAGTTAAATAACATAATTTATGTAAGAACTTACCTGATAAATTCTTTCCTTTAATATTGGCAAGAGTCCATGAGCTAGTGATGTATGGGATATACAATCCTACCAGGAGGGGCAAAGTTTCCCAAACCTCAAAATGCTTATAAATACACCCCACATTTCATTTTAATGAATAGCCAAGTAGTGGGGTGATAAAATAAGGAGTAAAAAAGCATACAAAAAGAGGAACTGGAAATATAATTGTGCTTTTCTACAAAAATCATAACCACCAAAAAAAAGGGTGGGCCTTATGGACTCTTGCCAATATGAAAGAAATTAATTTATCAGGTGTGTTCTTACATAAATTATGTTTTCTTTCATGTAATTGGCAAGAGTCCATAAGCTAGTGATTTATGGGATAGAAACACCCAAGATGTGGAAGACCACAGAAGAGTCACTAGAAAGGGAGGGATACAATAAAAACAGCTATTTCAGCTGAATAAATTAAATCCACACAAAAAAATAAGTCTTTCTCATAAATTTCACATAAATTTCAAGAAAAAAAACTTAAATCATAAGTAGAAGAATCAAACTGAGACAGCTGCCTGAAGAACTTTTCTGCCAAAGACAGAAGAAGAAAATACATCAAATTTGTAAAATTTAGTAAATGTATGCAAAGAAGACCAAGTTGCTACTTTGCAAGTTTGATCAACCGAAGCTTCATTCTTAAAAGCCCAAGAAGTGGCAATTGATCTAGTAGATTGAGCTGTAATTCTCTGAGGTGGAGACTGTCCCGCCTCCAAATAAGCCTTGTGAATCAAAAGCTTTAACCAAGATGCCAAAGAAATGGCAGAAGTCTTACTGAAATCTTTAGTAGCTTTGACATAATATTTCAAAGCTCTTACAACATCCAAAGAATGTAAAGATCTTTCAAGAGTATTCTTAGGATTAGGACACAAGGAAGGAACAACAATTTCCCCACTAATGTTGTTAGCATTCACAACCTTGGGAAGAAATGTAAATGAAGTCCGCAAAACAGCCTTATCCTGATGGAAAATCAGAAAAGGAGACTCACAAGAGAGAACAGACAATTCAGAAACTCTTCTATCTGAAGAGATAGCCAAAAGAAACACTTTCCAAGAAAGTAGTTTAATATCCAATTAATGCATAGCTTTCAAAACCAAATTAAGATTCCAAGGAGGAGAGGTTGATTTAATAACAGTCTTGATATGAACCAAAGCCTGCACAAAACAGTGAATATCAAGAAGTTTAGCAATCTTTCTATGAAATAAAACATAAAGAGCAGAGATTTGTCCCTTCAAAGTACTTGCAGAGAAACCTTTATCCAAACTATCCTGAAGAAACTGTAAAATTCTAGGAATTCTAAAAGAATGCCAAGAGATTTTATGAGAAGAACACCATGAAATATAGGCTTTCCAAACCCGATAATAAATCTTCCTTGAAACAGACTGATGAGCCTGCAGCATAGAATTAATTACTGAGTTAGAGAAACCTCTATGATTAAGCACTAAGCGTTCAATTTCCATGCCTTCAAATTTAGTGATTTGAGATCCTGATGGAAAAAATGGCCCTTGAGACAGAAGGTCTGGTATTAAAGGAAGTGGCCAAGGTTGGCAACTGGACATCCGGACAAGATCCACATACCAAAACCTGTGAGGCCATGCTGGTGCTATCAGAAACACATGCAATTATTCCATTATGATCTTGGAGATCACCCTTGTAAGAAGGACTAGAGGCAGAAAAATGTAAGCAGGTTGGTAAAACCAAGGAACTGCTAATGCATCCACCATCTCCGCCTGTGGATCCCTGGACCTGGAAAGGTACCTGGGAAGCTTTTTTTAGATGGGAAGCCACAATCTGACAAAATACATCTGGATGGAGAGACCACTCCCCTGGATGTAAAGACTGATGGCTGAGATAATCCGCTTCCCAATTGTCTATACCTGGGATATGTATCACTGAAATTAGATATGCATTGGATTCCATCCAAGAAATTATCCGAGATACTTCTTTCATCTCTAAAGGACTGCGAGTCCCACCCTGATGATTGACATATGCCACAGTTGTGATATTGTCTGTCTGAAAACAAATGAATGATTCTCTCTTTAATAGACAATCCAACGCTCCTCTCTAATGTAGCTATAGTATGCACCACGCCCGTGCTTAACCCTTTAAATTAGCACAGAAAACGATAAACCAAACACTACCTGCTTTCACACTGTTGCAGGAGTGTATTATCAAAACTTAAAACTGTTCAAAATGTGGGCGAAAAAAGTGCATGTAACAATTAAATGGTTGACAGTAAAAAACCTGCATAAGTTGATGTGTCACAATTCGTCATAGATTTTTCAACACTTGTAGTCAATTATTAAGCAAAAAATGCTGTGACAGGTTTTAAATAAAGAAATTCTTCACATATCCAGTTGTAATAGTGTAAAACATAGCTTTTACTTAATAACTTTGAATAAAATCTTTTACAGACCTGGAGTAGAATTCTTATTCAATGGCATACAAAGTGCTAAATACCTCCAACCCCTTGGTGTGCATCACTAGACACGTTTCGCCGTAGCTTTCTCAATAGTGACTAACGTGTAAACTAAACCACCAACCTTTTAAACTTCCTTCTCCTCTTACAACTTCCAATCAGAAAACAAACTGATTCTACTAAACTCTTAACCTATCACACAGTGCTCTTGAACAATACTCAACTATTGCTAGGTAGATTATCCATTAGATACCTTTCCACTCTACGGGCTGTGCTCTAACCCTCACAACCTATCATTAATTATACAGGAATAAAAAATACATATATATTGTATGCCATTGAATAATAATTCTACTCGAGGTCTGTAAAAGATTTTATTCAAAGTTTTTAAATAAAAGCTATGTTTTACACTATTACAACTGGATATATGAAGAATTTCTTTATTTAAAACCTGTCACAGCATTTTTTGCTTAATAATTGACTACAAGTGTTGAAAAATCTATGACAACTTGTGACACATCAACTTATGCAGGTTTTTTACTGTCAACCATTTCATTGTTATATGCACTTTTTTCGACCACATTTTGAACAGTTTTATTTCTCTTTAATAGAGGCAAAGCCTGAAGAGCCCTGAAAATAGCACAGAGTTCTAAAATATTGATTGGTAACCTCACCTCTTGAGGATTCCAAACTCCTTGTGCTGTCAAAGACCCCCACACAGCTCCCCAACCTGTGAAACTTGCATATGTTGAAATCACAGTCCAGGAAGGATGAACAAAAGAGGCCCCTTGAATAATCCGATGATGGTCTAACAACCAAGTCAGAGAGAGTTGAGTGTTGGGATTTAAGAATATCAATTGTGATATCCGAGTATAATCCCTGGACCATTGATTCAGCATGCAAAGCTGCAGAGGTCTCATAGGAAAACGAGCAAACAGGATTGCATCTGATGCTGCAGTCATGAGACCCAAAACGTCCATTCACATAGCCACTGAAGGGAATGATCATGACTGAAGGTTTAGACAGGTTGAAACCAACTTCAAACGTCTCTTGTCAAAGACAGGGTCATGGATACTGAATCTATCTGGAAACCTAAAAATGTAACTCTTGTCTGAGGAATCGAGAAACTCTTTGGTAAATTGATCCTTCAACCATGTCTTTGAAGAAACAACACAAGTTGATTTGTGTAAGATTCTGCTAAATGAAAAGATTGAGCCAGTACCAAGATATTGTCCAAATAAGGAAACACCACAATACCCTAATCTCTGATTACAGATAAAAGGGCACCGAGAACCTTCAAAAAGATTCTTGGAGCTGTTGCTAGGCCAAATGGAAGAGCAGCAAATTGGTAATGCTTGTCTAGAAAAGAGAATCTCAGAAACTGATAGTGGTCTGAATGAATCGGAATGTGAAGATACGCATCCTGTAAGTCTATTGAAGACATGTAATGACCTTGCTGAACAAAAGGTAGAATAGTCCTTATAGTCACCATCTTGAAAGTTGGGACCCTTACAAATTGATTAAAAAACTTCAGATCCAGAACTAGTCTGAAAGAATTTTCCTTATTATTGACAATTAATAGATTTGAATAAAAACCCAGACCTTGGGTAGAACTGTGTTTAAGCAACTTGTTTCCTAAAGCAGCTTCTGAGACAGGATCATATTGAGACATCTTGTAAAATGTAAAATAAAAAATAAAATTTAAACAGAAATATCTTATTTCCACAGTTTCAGGAATGGGACAAAATACAAATGCTAAAATTGACAAAAAAGCAAATAGCATAGCCCTCTGAGCATTAAAAAGGCAAGGAGCATATAGGAAGTGGGGTAAAATAAAATAAAAAATGTTTGGTGCCAAGTATGACGCACGACGCAAAAGGAAGTATATGCATTTTTTGGCGCCAACAAACATCCGGAAATGATGCAACTCGCGTCATAACAAACACAATTTCGCGCCAAACAACCTGGCGTCAACTAAAACAAAGGAAATTATGAACTTGCGTCATCATAGACGCACTTTTGTGCCAAAAAAATCTTGCGCCAAGAATGATGCATAAGAGTATATCGTCGATCTGAAAAGGGAGGTAGGAGATGAATCCCTACGACCGATAACAGAGAACCCTTGCAAAGATTTTCCGTGAGAAAAACCATAAAAAATCAAAAGGCGATACTCACATCCCTCTGACAAACACTGTACTCTGAGAGGAATTGGACTTCAGAATGCTTAGAAGCACTTATCATAGAAGAAATCATTAAAACCAAGCACAAACTTACTTCACCACCTCCATAGGATGCAAAGTTTGTAAAACTGAATTGTAGGTGTGGTGAGGGTGTATTTATAGGCATTTTGAGGTTTGGGAAACTTTGCCCCTCCTGGTAGGATTGTATATCCTATACGTCACTAGCTCATGGACTCTTGCCAATTACATGAAAGAAATACTATTTGTTTTACAAAACCAGAGAGTGCTTATTTCTTTCTAGTCTATATATATATATATATATATATATATATATATATATTTTTATATATATATATATATATATATATATATATATATATATATATATATATATACAGTATGTGTGTGTGTGTTTGCAGGTGTGCCCTCCAGGTAATTCAACATGAAACATGGAACATGAAAACTATAGCTACGTATATACTGTATCTAGCATCTACATTATCTATATAGCTTATATATTCTCTAACATCTACAATATAACTTAAACCTAATGAGAAAGGTAATTTCCAGAATTTAAGTTTTTCCATTACCTGAACAACTAGCTCTTGTAAGTAACAATCAAGTTGCTATTATAAGTGTGTTATCAACTGATCATTACTAGTCTATAGATGAATACAATAACATTTTGTTTTTTGGTGCAAAACGGGGATAAACTGTAACAGATAAGGACTGGAGATGTTGCAGCATAGTAACAGTAAATAGGTCTGTGGTGCACTTTGATATTTTAATGCAATCTTCTAAAAATAATAAAACTGAATCTGCTGAAGGGAAGATAATCCCATTGAACATTAATCTATAAGGTAAGCAGAATATACATTTATAATTTGTAACCCCCATTAAAATCTGCTTTGAATGTTGTTGTTTTTTTATTTGTCTAGTGTTTGCAGATTTTCTGAAAAATTGAGAACCTTTTTCAGAAAAAAATGTTTCTTTGTTTGTTTCATATACAGGTGGCCCTCGTTTTACAACGGTTCAATTTACACCGTTTCAGAATAACAACCTTTTTTCCAGTCATGTGACTGCTATTGAAAAGCATTGAGAAGCAGTTCATTTATTAAAATAACCAGTAGGTGGAGCTGTCCGCTTGTGTTGCAGCAAAACCAAGCAAGCTGAAATTAATCAGTTTAACCAGACCTGAGCTATCGAGCAGATTTCAAAGGAACAAGATCTTCCTGTCTATAACTCAGTCCAGATTGGAATGCATAGAAAGAACTGTTTGCAGAAAAATGCAAGTGAAGTCTGTGTTGAGTGATTATTTTATTAGGTTTATAATGCTGTTTAGCAAATGTTTTTGTTCATTTAACTTAGTTTAATTATATATTCTGTGTTGTGTGATTATTTTATTAGGTTTATAATGCTGTTTAGCATTTAAAGTCTACATTTCAAAGATTTTTAAATAATGTATTAGGTGTTACTTATGACAATTTTGAGAGGGGCCTGGAACCTATCTCCCTCACTTCCCATTGACTTACATTATAAACTGGGTTTCAATTTACAATGGTTTCGATTTACAACCATTCCTTCTGGAACCTAACCCCGGCGTAAACTGAGGGCTACCTGTACATACTTTGACCTAAATAAGGTAATGTATTTCCATCTCTTTTGTCAATCTATTTTTTTTCTATAATTTACTATCTGCACTGGAAGGCAGATCCATATGAATAAGAAAGTGATATGACTGGTTACGTGGACAATTATGTAATGATAGATCGTGTAGCTGTCACACGGCCAGACATGTGCTGTATGAAGACATACTGTATATGCCAGATGCCTTAGTAGTGTGTACTGGTATTTATATTGTTGGAATGAACCTAATCAGTTTTAACCAATATCTACTTATGTTAATATTGCTCAGTTTTATTAAGTGCAGTATAACAACTGTGAGCTTCCTAGAGAACACGATTAGTAATGAGACTTCTTTACTTATCGACCTATAGATCTGATAGTTTAAAATAGTAAAAATATAGCAAGGCAACTCTAATCTAATTTGGTTAATAACTTCATGTACGTGATGGATATTGAATCCAATATCTTCGCAATATTATTTTATATTAAGTATATTTTGTACACCGACCTCTTATCAAGCATATTTTTAGGGCTTAGGGCTTAGCTTGAACTGCCCACTATACTCAATATAATTCTTTAAATGTATAAATATTGTCTCCTCTACTAAGAAATATTTTTAAAAGTCAGAGCCTTACTTTATCAATCTATCTCTTTATCTAAACGTTTTAAGGCAAATCATATCACTATATAATTTGATTTATCTTGGTATTATTAATACAAGTGATGCATATCACATCCCATATTTATTTAGAACGAAGGACATTTGATAATAGAAGACATTTGGAAAGTTGTTTAAAATGAATTTACTGCCCCATTATGCATTCTCTTTAACAGAGTTGCCATATTGATATATATCATTGAGAGTTGTTATATGTTCATAAGGTTAAAACTTCAAATATGTCAGGTCATATCGATTGGGGTAAGAGTGCTTCTAGCCTTATGTTTTGTTTGCATTTATTTGCACCTTTATCAGAGTGGTCCTTTGTTAAAGTTATTAGAACAGGTTTATGATTAGATTAAAAAGCTGTATGGGTTCTCCTAAAAGTTAACAATACTTCTGGTGCCTGTGTTAGATATAAAGAACATGTGTGTCTATGTCTGTTCTTTTTGTCTGGTTCTTTTGTGTTATTCAAGATCCAATCTCCAAGAAAACTCTTCTGAAAGGACCCTTAGGCATCTGATATATAAACATACTGAGCAAAGTACAGTGCTTCCCTCCTTGAATACAGCCATTATCATTCCTAAAGTAATAGCTTTATCATGCTCCCAGAAATGTTTTATAAAAAAGTGGGCTGACCCACACTGTGCATCACACTTCTGAAATCCCCAGCAGTGAAGGGGTTCATGATTAAGCTGGTAAGGGTAACAGTATTGTAGTGTAGTAAATTTCCTCCTACCTGACACCTCCATGATCTGTCTCAAACAGCTCTCCCACACACACACACTCTTACTAGATCGTATGCTAGAATGCAGGTTTTTTTTTTTAAATGTATTTATTTGTTTTCTTCTGCAGTTTAGGGATCCGTCCCCAACTATCCCACCTCCCTGATCCCTCCCAAGCAGCTCTCTAACCCTTACCCTCCCACTAGTAGCAGTCACCCAGTTTATAGATATTTTTAGTTTAATTTTATGTATTTATTAATATATTTGTTCTGTAGTTTATGGATCCTCCCCATGATCATTATGTAGGGATACCCTTCTCCTCTAATTTCTCCTTGTTCTGTAGTGTAAAGACCCATCCCTCCCTCTCCCTTCAAAACTTTTTTTTTCATTTTGTATGGTCCCTACAGAAAACGCAAAAGTACAATAAACGAAAATAATGTTATTGTTTTTTGAGCTATTATTTTGAAATTGTGTGTTTAAAAAAAATCCTTTGTTTTAATATAAAGAGTTTTGTAAAGCTCTATCTCTGAAACAGATCATTTCATTTGTATGGTTTGATTATAGCTCTTGTTTTGTGCTAGTGTCTTGTTTTTCTTTTTTAAGATATTAACAGAAATGTCGAGCATGCTCATTTAGCAGAGGGCTTGACAAACTCAGGAACCAGGGTGCCGATGACACCTTATAATTATGCTCTGGTGTCCTGGTTTAGAGTCCCTAAGACATTTATTGGTGCCCCCCTTCCCCTCACTAGCCACCACCAGCTGCACACAAAATTCAGCTTGGTATGATGGGATTCTTTCTAGGCTAAGCAGCTGTGAAAAACAAATCTAACTTTTATTTGAAAGCAAAACATTAGCATGCAAGTGAAAGACTGAGGTGCATTAACATTAAGGTCAGATAGCTCTGTCTCTTTTCCATAGACAATGGCCTCTTCTGGCTTTTGCTTGCACGTTTAACTGAAGGTGTGCTAGGACAACTGCGCTAAAAGTGCTTTAACAAATAATCCAAATACCTAAGGCTTTCTCTTAGAAGAAAATTATATATATATATATATATATATATATATATATATATATATATATATATATATATATATATATATATATATATATAAATAAATATCTATATGAATATATATACATATATATATATATATATATATATATATATATATATATATATATATATATATATATATATATATACACACACAATTTAAAAATTCACCTAAGTGAAAAACATAGGTTACTCATATTTTACAATTCTTTGTTCTTGACATAGAAATAGTGTACTTTTTATTATTAAATACATGTTTCTATATATATATATCTAATAATGCTCATGTAAAATACATATCTATACCTATATATCTATAGAAATAGATATACAGGTATAGGTATATATAGATATATATAAATAAATGCATTTACAAAAAAAAGTGCATTATCCTGTAAAATATGTACAGTAAATATAAAGTAAAACACATAAATACTGCTGTATTTATTCTCTGTTAAAGTAAGATTTTCTGTTTAAGTATAATAGTTAGCTAACCAAGCTAATTTATAAATATTGTGATTTGCAAGGGTTGCATTTTATAAAACCAAATAACTGTTTGTTGGTTTATATCTATCCATTTTTTTTTTTCAAAGAGCTTTATTGAATCATAATCTGGTGTTTTACAACAGTGTTGGACATACAATGTTACCAAATGACAATTGGGTGCTATTGCAATACGCACTGGTGTTATACATATAGTATACATCGGAAGTCCATTTAAACACTCTATTATTTTCTTTTTCAACAATGTAGGCTAGAACAATAACAATTCAAACTTCTAGAGATAAACTAAACAATAGTAACAAACAATCAACAGATAATTCAAAGGGAGTCATATTATCATATATCTTGTACGAATGGATACTCATCGTTCCAGGTACCGGAAGGGGGAGAGAGAAGAGAAAAAAAAAGGGGGGGGGGGAGGAAGGGGTTAAGGTATTGGAGTGTTAGGGTGGTGGCTACGGAAGTAAGTTTGCCCTCCTACCCCAGTCATAGCCTGCTTCCAAATTGATTGGGTTGAGTAAAAATGTCTAAGCATTGCCTCCCAAGGCATCTCTCCATTTAATCAGCATAAGCTCATGTATCTCGGCTCTGCCCAATTCCCAGTAGTGCTTTCTATCTAGCGTCAAGGTAAGTGTAACCTGTGTCTTCCAAAGGTCTAATGTTGGGATCAAGGTCGATTTCCACCTCTGAGGGATAAGTGTTTTAGCGCTGTTTAGAAAGATCATAAGGAGTGACTGTAGGGAGATCTCTTCCACTCTGGGCAGGGAATGAAAGAGCAGGATATCTGGCTTAGAGGTAGGGTTATTGAGAAGGCCCGCCTGATGAAAGCAAAGACCTCTGCCCAAAATGGGGTTATCCTATCACAACTCCACCAAATGTGCAAGAGGTCGGCTCGCTCTCCACAGCCCCTCCAGCATTTCCCATCTGTTTTTTTGTATATTTGTTTTATCCTGCTGGGGGTCATGTACCAGCGAGACAGGAATTTGAAATTCATTTCTTGTGTGGAAACTGAGATTGAGGACTTTTTATGTAAAAAATAGCTTCCCAAGCTTTTGGGTCTATGGTGGTGTGTAGGTCGGATTGCCATTTATGTGTATAAGTAGGTATAACATCAGGAGGGGTCAATAGTTTACATATTTTGGATAGCATGTGCCTCGCCGGTGTTTCCAACATACACAGACCCTCAAAAAGCGTGGATCGCCTGGTCAACAGGGGTTTCTTATGATGTGTGTGTACAAAGTGTGCAACCTGTGCATATGAGAACCAAGAGGCAAAGACCGAATCCTCAATATCCAGAAATTCACTCTGCGGGATCAAGACACCCTCCCTTATCAAGGAACCTATAGCCCTATCTCGTACATGTGTAGCTGTCTTGTCCATGCGGGCGCTAGCAAATAAGGGGATTTCAGGGTTCCCTCTATAAGGGGCTAGAGGAGAGGGGTTTGAAGAAATATGTATAGTGGTGCTCAGAGTCTTATCCCACTGAGTGAACACACAAAGGACTCTAACCTAGATTGTAACTTAAAGAGGTATTGGTAGGGCAGAGGTAAGGGTATTGTCTGGAGTAGGTAGAGTATTCTGGGCAAAATATTTATTTTTAAGATTTGTATCCTGCCAAACCAGGAAAAAGGTCTACCACTCCATCTGGAGAGATCATTTACTATTTCACTTTGTATTAAGTTATAGTTCGCTTCTATCATATCTACAGGATCGGCCGTAAGAAAGATGCCTAAATATTTAAGTTTCTGGCGCAGGATTCTGAGTGGGCAGTAAGTGACAATTTTTTCTAATTCACCGTGGGGCATATTAACATTTAGGACTTCAGACTTGGAGAGGTTGAGGTGGAAATTTGAGTAACTACCGTATAATCTAAATTCATTAAGCAAAGCAGGAATGGAGCTATCCATATCTGTCAGGGTCAGGAGGATGTCATCAGCGTAAAGAGCCGCCTTGTACTCTGTATTACGTATTGTGACTCCTTTAATCTGCCTATTAAGTCTGACCCTATGCGCTAAGATTTCTATAGAGAGGGCAAATAACAAAGGTGATAGTGGACAACCCTGACGCGTGCCATTCTTTATATGAAAAGGGTCTGAGAGGTAGCCGTTCACTTTAACTCTTGCTGTGGGGTTTGAATATAGTGCAAAAATCTTCCCTATAAATTTATCTCCTATGTTCATTGATGACAGGGCGGACCTGAGGAACCCCCAGTCCACTCTGTCAAATGCCTTTTCAGCATCTGTAGAAATGATGGCTATTGGGAAGTGATTGTTTCGGGAGTACGAAATTAACTGGGTAACTTTGAGAGTATTATCCCTGGCCTCCCTCCCCGGGATTAATCCCACCTGGTCAGTGTGAATTAATTTCTTAAGTAGGGGCTTCAATCTGTTGGCCAGGACCTTTGCATATATTTTAACGTCAGAATTCAATAACGAGATAGGTCTGTAATTTTCTGGTTTGTTGGGAGGTTTTCCCGGCTTGGGGAGCACCGTAATATTTTCCTCCAGCACGCTCTGGGGAAAGCCTGTGCAGTCCTATAGAGAATTAAATAAGTCGGTTAAGTGAGGGGCCAGTATATGTTTATAAGTTTTGTAGTATTTGTTACCAAACCCGTCCGGTCCCGGGCTTTTGCCCACTGGCAGGTCCTTGATGGCTCTCGCCACCTACATGGTTGTGAATGGCTCGCCCAAGGCGTTGGAGTCTGTCTCGTCGAGCCTGTGAAGGCTCGGTAATGTGAGGTAATGTGATAGGTCCGTGTCTCTTTCACTATGGGGTAGGGCATGTGGTTTGGCCAGGTCTTTCTGCAAGTTATATAGAGAGGAGTAATATTGCTGGAAGATCTCTGCTATTTGCTTACTACCCTCACAAGTTCGGCCCACTTTGTTTTGTAGAGAATGTACGTAAGCTTTATACTGTTTGCGACGTAGGGCCCTAGCCAAAAGGCAGCCTGCCTTGTTACTATGTTTGTAATAGTGTTGTTTCAGTGAGAGTGTATTTCGTTGTTGTTCTTGTTGCAGGTAGTGTTGAAGAGTAAGTCTTTTCTGTAATAGTCGGTCAATGAGGGTGGAGTCATTTGGCCTCTGCTTATGAAGACGTTCAGCCGTCGTGACCTCCTCTAGTAGGTTTTGGTACATTAATTGATGTTTCTTATGCAAATTTGCTTTATGCTTAATAAACGCATTTGTGCGCTTCCCATACCGTAGTCTGGGAAAAACCATCTCCTGAATTCAGCTGAAAGTATTCTGTCAGTGATTTGTCTACCGCGGTCTTAAGTAGGGGGTCATTCAAGAGTGAGTCATCTAGGCGCCACTGAAATGGTGTCATTGGTGTGTCTGGCCATCTCAACGTGCAAAGGACTGGGGCATGATCTGACCAGGTTATAGGTAGAATCCCTACTGATCGTACATATGAGAGGCTCAAAGGATCTATCAAAAAGTAGTCCAATCTGGAGTAGGTTTGGTGGGGGTGGGAATAGAAAGTGTAATCTCTAACTGTAGGGTAGAATGTACGCCAGACGTCATGCACTGCCAGACTCCCCAGGCTACTTTTAATGTTTCTGAGGTGTTTCCTAGAAACTGACGAGGATCCCCCAGAGGTATCTATATTGGGGTCCAGTGGGACATTCAAATCCCCTCCCACTATAAGAGAGCCCTTTCTGTAGTCTAGTATGGTATTCATGAGGCCCCGGATGAAGGCATGTTGTGTTGTATTGGGTGCGTATACGTTAGTTATCGTTATAGGCCTACCAAACAGCAGACCTATGAGTATCAATAGTCTACCGTCATGGTCTTTTTTCATCTGTAAGAGTTGAAATTGTAGGTTCTTATGGATAAAAATTCCCACTCCACACTTTTTCTGTGGACCTGAGGAAAAGAACATTGTGGTATAAGTTTGCGATGGCCATTTAGGTTCTTTCCCCTTTTTAAAGTGGGTTTCTTGAATTAATACGATGTCCCTTTTTAATCTATTGAATTCTCTGAGAGCTATAGACCTCTTCTCTGGTTGGTTAAGACCCTTGACATTTAGGGTTAGGAAATGTATGTGCCGTAAGGGGGGATTCATTTTATACTAAGTATGTCACAAGGGATCCCGGATGTATAACAGGGATGGTAAGGGGAAGAGGGAAAAAAAAAAAAAGGGGGGGAGGAGGGGGGAAGGGCAAGATGAGCAATGGTACCCTGGTGTTCAGATACTGGAAAGTACGTAAGGTATTGTCATTTCTCCCTTCGAGAATAGACTAAGGAAGAGATAGGAGGTAGTGAAGAGAGGGTATAAGGGGGGAGTGAGCAAGAAGAAAAGTAATAAGAAAATTAATAAAAGTTAGGAAGGTAGTAGAAAAGAAATACAGTGAGAGAATAAGGGTTGAGCTAACGACCTGCAGGCATGTTAAGTATGTAAGATAGAATTGTAAGTGTCTTTTAGGACAAGCAATTTATCTGTTAGTGAGGCTGTGCCAACAATATAAATGTGTTCATTGCGGAGGGGGTAGGCCCCCCCCTGGGGCAGAACCTAATGCTTTACTTACAATAACCCGGTCCCCAGTTACAATCCCGATCAACCAGATTAAAGCAAGGACCCAACACCCAAAGAGCGTTGGAAACAGTTAATAACTTTTAACAATTTAGATTTAAAACTTTACTGGTGGCTAAACATGGCAGACATACATATGTATCTGCTGCAGCAAGTGCTATAGGCAAACATTACAAGGTATCATAAGTCTCAAGTCTACAGTGTAAGCAGCTGGATGTAGAATCAGAAAATCCTGGGCGGCACCAGCGGAAATATTTATCACTTGTTAGCTAAACATAGTAGGCATGTATATATATCCGCTGCAGCAAAATTTATAGGCAGTCATAACATGGTAACAGAAGCCTCTAGTCCAAAGTGCCAACTGCTGGTTATAGGATCAAAGGATCCTGAGCGGCACCAGCGGCAAATCTTATAACATTTAAACCATAGAAAAGCATATAACAGTACATTATAACATATTTCCACTAGTTAGACAGTTCAGGCTTTATACTTGTCTGCCATGGTGATCACGAAGAATCAGCAAGTACAGGTTGTCTGGAGTCTCTGTATCACAGCAAGAGTGTCCGGAAACATAATCAAGTGTCTTTGGTCAGCTGTGATTCTGATTTTCGATTTACCAGGATGTATATCAGCATGGCCATCATCAGATTGAAGAGTAGGGTCTGAGATCTCTAACCCTAATGAGTCACAGAAGCCAGGCAGGTCTTCCATGTTGCGAAAGGTGATAGCTTGGCCATTCTTCATTGTTATAATGCTCACTGGGAATCCCCACCTGAAAGCGATATTCTTTGCCCGTAGGACATCTGTAATGAACTTAAGGTCTCTACGCTTTTGTAAAGTTGTACGGCTGATATCTGAAAAAATTGAGATGTTGATTCCTGCATGCGTGAGTGGAGCTTTTGCCCTGGCGCTGCGCATGATATCCTCTTTTTCAGCGAAATTGAGAACTTTTGTGATAATGTCTCTTGGAGGAGCTTTGCCTGTGGGTTTAGGCCTCAAGGCCCTATGGGCTCTTTCTAATATCACATCCGGGGAGCCAGGGGTTCCTTTAATTGTACGAAAAAGGTCCTGAAGGTAGCCATTAATGGCCGCTGGGCCAATGGACACTGGGACCCCCCTTATTCGTAGGTTATTCCGTCTATTACGGTTATCTAAGTCCTCAACTTTTTCCATTAGGCTAAATAGCACAGTGTCCTGGTGGGTGACTTGTTTGTTGATATCCTGAACATCAGTTCATAATGTGTCATGTGCCTCTTCTATTGGTGTTACTCTCTTAGTGACTTTATTGATGTCTTTGCGGAGCCCGCTAAAAAGCCCCTTTACTTCTTTTAAGACCTCTTTAATATCGTCCTTAGAAGAGAGTGTTTTTAAGTCCTCTTTAGTAACTATGGTGCCTTGGCTGCATTGCAGATCTGCTTTTTGTAGCAGTGTGTCCTTCACAGTCAAATCAGTGCAGGGTTCTGTGCTTAAATCTTGAGCTTTAAGGTAGTGTGTCATCGTGGCAGTTTTATTTACTTTATCTACCTTTGTAGCCTTTTTCAGTGGCATTTCTGTGCTCATGAGTGTTGAGGTCTGTGTGAGATAGCACGTGCAATTTACAGTAGTGAGCCTGCTATAACTAGTACTAGGCCCCCAACCGAGTTTCACCTAGGCCCCAGACTACACCACCCCTAGAGATATCTGTTGCTTATATAGATCCTTGGGTGTTAATGGGAGATGTGTATTCCCCAAAAACCCCTCAGCTGACCCCTGTGTGCGGCAGAGCTTATAATTATTTTTATGTTGGCCCTGGCCTGTAAGTCTTAGGCCCCAATAACCTCCACGTGGCTGTGTGTGTATTGTTATACTGGCCCAATACAGGGAGTGCAGAATTATTAGGCAAATGAGTATTTTGACCACATCATCCTCTTTATGCATGTTGTCTTACTCCAAGCTGTATAGGCTCGAAAGCCTACTACCAATTAAGCATATTATGTGATGTGCATCTCTGTAATGAGAAGGGGTGTGGTCTAATGACATCAACACCCTATATCAGGTGTGCATAATTATTAGGCAACTTCCTTTCCTTTGACAAAATGGGTCAAAAGAAGGACTTGACAGGCTCAGAAAAGTCAAAAATAGTGAGATATCTTGCAGAGGGATGCAGCACTCTTAAAATTACAAAGCTTCTGAAGTGTGATCATCGAACAATCAAGATTTCATTCACAATAGTCAACAGGGTCGCAAGAAGTGTGTGGAAAAACCAAGACGCAAAATAACTGCCCATGAACTGAGAAAAGTCAAGCGTGCAGCTGCCAAGATGCCACTTGCCACCAGTTTGGCCATATTTCAGTGCTGCAACATCACTGGAGTGCCCAAAAGCACAAGGTGTGCAATACTCAGAGACATGGTCAAGGTAAGAAAGGCTGAAAGACGACCACCACTGAACAAGACACACAAGCTGAAACATCAAGACTGGGCAAAGAAATATCTCAAGACTGATTTTTCTAAGGTTTTATGGACTGATGAAATGAGAGTGAGTCTTGATGGGCCAGATGGATGGGCCCGTGGCTGGATTGGTAAAGGGCAGAGAGCTCCAGTCCGACTCAGACGCCAGCAAGGTGGAGGTGGAGTACTAGTTTGGGCTGGTATCATCAAAGATAACCTTGTGGGGCCTTTTCGGGTTGAGGATGGAGTCAAGCTCAACTCCCAGTCCTACTGCCAGTTTCTGGAAGACACCTTCTTCAAGCAGTGGTACAGGAAGAAGTCTGCATCCTTCAAGAAAAAACATGATTTTCATGCAGGACAATGCTCCATCACACGCGTCCAAGTACTCCACAGCGTGGCTGGCAAGAAAGGGTATAAAAGAAGAAAATCTAATGACATGGCCTCCTTGTTCACCTGATCTGAACCCCATTGAGAACCTGTGGTCCATCATCAAATGTGAGATTTACAAGGAGGGAAAACAGTACACCTCTCTGAACAGTGTCTGGGAGGCTGTGGTTGCTGCTGCACGCAATGTTGATGGTGAACAGATCAAAACACTGACAGAATCCATGGATGGCAGGCTTTTGAGTGTCCTTGCAAAGAAAGGTGGCTATATTGGTCACTGATTTGTTTTTGTTTTGTTTTTGAATGTCAGAAATGTATATTTGTGAATGTTGAGATGTTATATTGGTTTCACTGGTAAAAATAAATAATTGAAATGGGTATATATTTGTTTTTTGTTAAGTTGCCTAATAATTATGCACAGTAATAGTTACCTGCACACACAGATATCCTCCTAAAATAGCTATAACTAAAAACAAACTAAAAACTACTTCCAAAACTATTCAGCTTTGATATTAATGAGTTTTTTGGGTTCATTGAGAACATGGTTGTTGTTCAATAATAAAATTAATCCTCAAAAATACAACTTGTCTAATAATTCTGCACTCCCTGTATAGCCCTTTCCTAGCCTCAGGGTCAGAGATCAGTACCTCACCCTCTCTGGTTGTCTCAGTTGCCTCTGTTCGCTCCGTGCAGGACCCCTTCCACGTGAGTGCAGTGGCTATTACTGTGTCCTCGGGGCAGCCGGGACCCGCACTTCACACAGCTCTCCTGTGGACTACTCCACTCAGGATTTAGGCGCTGAGGAAACAAGATCCGCAAGGAATATTTCAGGTGGGTTTCTGGCACTGCTGTTCAGGGCGAGAGTATGCCCCTATGAGTCACTTGCTCCGTGCCGGGTGCTGCTGGGGTTATGGAGGCGTTGGCGGTAAAGCTGCTCTCATCTGCAATGGCGCCAGGTATTTGTGACTTTTCGTCACTGTGTATGCGAGCCAGCCGGGCCCCAAAAGTCTTTTACTTGGCACAAGTGCCCCTTGATAAAACTGTTAGTAAAAATTTTAGCTTGCCTGCCCTATTTTGTCAGCCTGCAGGTCCGTTGGCATCAGAGCTATTTTATTTTGCGGCCATTATCCTGAATGGCCAAGCTCCGCCCCCCTATCCATTTTTTTTTATTTTTTTTCTTGTTTCCTGTGTGGGTAATTAGGGGTGGGACTTTTTTCAGCTGTTTGGGCCTTGCAAGCCTATAAATTTAGCACAGTAACTCTGTTGAGCTTTCTCTAAGTGGGTCTGCTGTATTTATTCTCTGTTAAAGTAAGATTTTCTGTTTAAGTATAATAGTTAGCTAACTAAGCTAATTTATAAATATTTTGATTTTGCAAGGGTTGCATTTTATAAAACCAAATAAATGTTTGTTGGTTTGTATCTATCCATTTTTTATTTTTCTTGTTTCCTGTGTGGGTAATTAGGGGTGGGACTTTTTTCAGCTGTTTGGGCCTTGCAAGCCTATAAATTTAGCACAGTAACTCTGTTGATCTTGGGTCTGCTGTATTTATTCTCTGTTAAAGTAAGATTTGCTGTTTAAGTATAATAGTTAGCTAACCAAGGTAGTTAGGCAAACAAGGGTTTGGGGTAACCAAGGGGAAATATAATTATATTATACTTTTAAGTAAATATTTTAGCAAGAATGTGTGAGAATCTTATTCAGTGTACAGCTTGCCATATGTTTGCATCACTGTAGCAGCCACTTCAGGGATTATATGTTTGTTGTAAATGTGAGCATATTGTCTCTTTAGAAACTCATATTGGAGTTCTGGAGGAACGAATTGCAACACTGCATGAAATTCAGACACTTGAAAGGGAAATGGATAGAAATGAGCTAATTGTAAATGGTTCTAGCAGTGGGAATGGGGAGGATTCAGAGGAGGAGACTCCAGGATGTAGCTGGGTCACAGTTAGAGGGCGAGGCAAAGGTAAGCAGAAGAGACAGGCCAGTTCTGAGCTGGTAAACCCCAACAGATTTGCCAGATTAAGTGAAGATGTTGGGGATATCAGTTCAGGGGTGACAGTGTCTGAGAGGGCTGTGTTGCCTAGTATAGTGAACAGTCCTTTAGTTGTGGAAGAGCAGCATACTATGGTGGGCAGTCCTTCAAACATGGTAGAGGGGCATACTATAGTTAACAGTCCTTCAGTCATGGAAGAGGGGCATACAAGTCAGGGCCAGAGACAGATGTTGGTGGTAGGAGACTCTATTGTTAGGAAGATTGATAGGGTAATTTGTCATCCAGTCCCTTTAAATAGAACAGTTTGCTGTCTTCCAGGGGCTTGTGTTAGGCATATTGTGGAGAGTATTGATAGATTGTTAGAGGGATGTGGGTCTGATCCTGCAGTCATGGTACATATTGGTACTAATGAAGGAATCTGCGGGAGATGGAGAGTCCTAAAAAATTACTTCAGAGAGTTAGGTAGAAAGCTTAAAGCAAGGACCTCTAAAGTAATATTTTCTATGGGGCGTGGCCTAACTGAGCAAGGAGATGGTCGCATGAGCGTAGAGCTCCGCTCAGCACACTGGCTAATAAGTTATTTAATTGACCCCAAGTGCTGTATCTTGCAAGCTAAATTAATGGGGTGCCCATACTAAACCCACCACTACTGGAGAATCCTGCAGCTGGCAGCAGAGGAAACGGTAAAATCACGGAGACGGCCATAGGAGTGTAGGGCCGCACCAGATTCATTACAGACTCACCGGATGACAGAAGAAAGCAGAATCCGGTGAAATATACAGCAACAAGCGGCTGAGGATCAAGAGCTCCTTGCGAGGAGCGGCAGATGGTGAGAGAATCGGCAGCATTGTGGATGGAGGCCGCAAGGCTCAAACAGAGTTACCAAGATGGCGCCGGCCATACAGAAGCTGCATAAGTAACGACGCAGCATGGTGTCTGACAGAATAGAGGGAAAATACTAGACACAGAAGCTAAGGTGAGACCATGCAGAAAGCATATTAACAATACACACATGGATGTCATAAAATAACAGCGGAGCCATACTTCAAATAAAATATCTCAGAGGGGAAACAAGGGGATAAATTGAACTCCAATATCTGCCTATAACCGCAATTAGGAGCAGCCTGTGACTTCGGTTACTTCTAGCATAGACAATCAAAGAGAACAAGAGACAACAAAATATACAGCCACAGGGAATAATTATTATCTTAATGTCAAGGGGTAGAAACATAGCAACGAGATCTGAAAAATAGAGACGTACTTGACCCCTTATTCTAAACTACCACGTGTAGAGGCAGCAGTACCAGATATATACAAGGACACTACTATAATGTCTACTAGAAGATTGATTAAGGGAGATAAAACACCCAAAATAGTCACAGTAAACGCTTTTTTCAAAACATCACAGAACATAAAACCGAACCTATTAACAGAGCCAGTTCTAGAAGTACAAGAGGACTCAAATATGGAGCCCACAGTGACAGATGAAGACCTGACCCCAGTTACAAAAGGGGATCTGAGAGACTTGGTCTCTAAACAAGATATCACATCAAACTTCGAAAGATTATGGAATAAAATTGATAATATGCATACAGCAATGACTAACAGCCTAGCAGATATTAAAACAGAAATAATGGAGCTAGGAGGCCGCATTGACTCCTTAGAGGAACACACTGACACGCTAGTGGAAGATATTACTAATGTCACTCAATTGGTTGCTGCCCACCATCAAGAGCTAAATGAGATCCAGGAAAAAATAGAAGACCTGGAAAATAGGAGTAGGAGAAATAATATTAGACTGAAAGGGGTGCCAGAGGCTATCCAAAACAAAGATCTCCTCACCTATATAGCCCAACTTTTTCATCAAGTGACGGCGGAGAACGCAGAATTCAACATGGGCATTGAAAGAGCACACAGAGCCCTCAAACCTAGACCTAAAGAGGGCATGCCTCCCAGAGACATTATAATCAGGATGGCGCTATTTCAAGACAAAGATAAGGTCCTGCAAGCAGCCCGAAAAAAACCCACGTTCAAATTCCAAGGAAACATAATACAATTCTATCAAGATCTTAGCATCAGGACTCTACAGCGAAGAGGCTCCATGAGACCACTTACACAGCTCTTGCGGAAACATCAAATCCCCTATAAATGGGGCTTCCCCTTTGCACTTTATATTACCAAAGACTCCAAAACGATAACCATCAAAGAACCAATGGACATACCTGAAGTCTGCACCATTCTAGGATTAGAAGCTCCCCAGCTCCCATCCTCTACACAGTCAAATCATCCACAGACAGTAGTGGAACAGCTGTCAAAAACGCAATGGTCCAAGTCAAATAGGAAAAAACAGAAAACATGAGACCCCTGCCGTAATCCAACAAAAGAACTTAAGAGATCCCTCTCTTACAGGGAAAACAAACCTCATTGAAGACATAAACGTTTTCTAAACAACAGATCAATATATTCTCAGACCTACTTGATAAGTACTTGGAAAACAGAGATGGACTGACGAGACTTAAATCAAGATGTGGTCACTGGGGATAATTCCCCCCTTTCCCATTTTTTGTTGTGGGAAGAAGCTACTGGATTACAGTGAATGGGAACAACTTAGCTTAAATATCATGTATCAGCACTTGAGAACCTTTCAAGCCAGTGTAGCTGGAGCAACACCTCCAGTAACTTTTTTTTTCTGATTTTCATTCATTTTCCTCTTCTTCATTCCTTTTGTTACTCTATCACCTCCCCCCCCCCCCCCCTCTTACTACCTAACCATTTTCCTCCCTGCTCTTTCAACCTCGGCCATCTTTCTTCGTTTTCGTTCCTCCGTTTATATTTTGCTGGGTAGGAAGAGATTTATGGGACCCACTCCTTGGGTTACAAGTTATGATGTTATGTTTGAATGTTATTTATCTTGTTATGTGTTTAAGGATGCCGGGAGTGGAAAACTCCCAATGTTAGACTCCCAAGAATATATGGAGAAAAAACGCAACTTAGAAAACAGTAGAGCCAAGAAGGGTGATGTAGGTGTTGGGGCTGTATCGATGCAAGGTAAGTTAGACAATTTAAACCAGGTGGAATATGGCAGGTGAGCTGAGGATTATCTCCCATAATGTAAGGGGTTTAAATACAGATGTCAAGAGACGACTGGCCTTTTAACAGTACAATACACTTAGAGCCAACATACTATTTTTACAGGAGACACATTTGGTTGAACCACTCCTCCCTTATTATTGGACCAAAAAATATTCAACACACTACCATGCCACAGTAGGAACAAAAAAAAGAGGGGTATCGATATTAATTCAATCCACAATAAACTTTGTACACGAATCCACTATCACCGATGTAGAAGGCAGATATATAATTTTAAAGGGCCAACTAGACAATGTAGACACTGTCTTGTGCAATGTTTATGCACCCAATGAAAACCAACACTTATTTTTTGAAAGTCTCTCACACCTTCTGACACAATGGTCGCAGACCAGAATAATTCTAGCAGGAGACTTCAACATTCCCATGACAACTCAGGGTAACTCAAATAAGACACTTGGGTCAAACAAACTCCAGAGGCGCAGCAGTATCATTAAATCTATCCATAACTCGCTGGGCTCCCACTCCCTACTTGACACATGGATTACCTTAAATGGCGACACAAATGAAACCACATTTTATTCAGCAGCACACAATACCTACTCTCGTTTAGATTATATATACACTAGTCAAATACTGCAACCATTGTTAATTTCCACTTCTATCTCTCCATGTGTGTGGTCGGATCACTCTATAGTGGAGCTTAGCTTGAAAGGTTTGAGTGACCCTCATAGAATAAGGTCGTGGACCTATGACCCCTTATTACATAAAAACCCAGAAATACATTCCAAAACTTTGCAACACCTCACTGACTACTGGGAAATCAACTCAGGGACGACAGACAACCCAATTCAGGTATGGGCGGCCCACAAGGTAGTAATTAGGGGGGCACTTATCCAGGGAAAGGCAATACATAACAGAAAAACAAAAAAAGACCTAACACAAGCACTAAGTGAAATAACACGTATGGAAAGACAACATAAGCTGACAGGTAGCCACTCTATACTAAGGGCACTACAAACTAAAAGAGAACTAATAGCAAAACACATGACGTCTCAAGCCACCAGAGCCATAATGAGACTGAAATCTCAATACTTTATATACGCCAACAAGCCAGATAGGTATTTGGCCCATAAGATCAGAGAGAGATTTCGAGCAGCCAATATAGCATTAATCGAAAAAAAAAAGATGGCACTAACACCACCCATCCCCAAGAGATAGTTAATACATTTGGAGAATTTTATGCAGAACTTTATAACGGCCAAAAAGTTAAACATTCTCCGAAAGTAGAGAAACTCACACAAGATTTTTTGGGATCTACTCCCCTAGAAAAATTGACGGAGGAAGATAGAGATGATTTGAACAAACCCATAACAAAATTAGAGGTGGTTCTTGCAATCAGAGCCTTAAAACTGGGAAAGGCTGCAGGACCAGATGGTTTTCCCGGTGAATACTACAAACTATTCAGAGAATGCCTAGTTCCCCATCTAACTAAATTTTGCAATTACATACTGGAGGGTAACCCAGTTCCCCCTGAATTGCTCCAAGCAAAAATAATAGTCATACCTAAACCAGGCAAGGACCCAAAGAAATGCGCCAGCTACCGACCCATATCTTTAATAAATCAAGATTTGAAGATCTTCACTAAAATTTTGGCTAATAGACTCGCACACATACTGCCCAAATTAATACACAAAGACCAGGTAGGCTTCATAAAAGATAGGGAAGCCTCGGACAACATTAGACACTTGATAAACACTATACATTACTTAAATGAGACAAAAATGCCTTCTCTGCTCCTGTCCCTAGATGCGGAGAAGGCGTTTGACAGGGTGGACTGGGGCTATATGAGGAAAACTTTAGCCAGAATGAACTTTGGGGGCCCCTTTGTTGAGGCGATAGAAGCAATATATACTGGCCCGACTGCACAGGTTTCCTCAAATGGATATAGATCTGACACTTTCCCTATTTTAAATGGCACAATTGTCACCCTTGCTGTTCGCGCTATGCATCGAACCATTAGCAGCGAAGATTAGGGCTACGCCAAGCATCTCGGGAGTCAAAATAGGAGACATTGAATACAAATTAAATTTGTTTGCAGACGATGTGTTAGTCACTTTGACCAAACCTCTCCTCTCTCTGCCCAACCTCTATTCGATAATTGCTGACTTCTCAACACTCTCAGGATATCGAATCAATTTAGATAAATGCGAAATCATACTAGACATCAACTTTGAATTAAAACAGACAAAATAGACATTAACATATTTAGGGGTAAAATTAACTCCACAGATACACCAACTATACAAAGCCAATTATCTTCCGTTATATAAGTCCATAAGACAAGACATGCAGAAGTGGAAAAGATGTAATTTCTCCTGGATGGGAAGGATGTCAGCGGTAAAGATGACGATACTGCCCCGCCTGCTTTATCTATTCAGGGCCCTTCCCATAAAAATTATATATTCTGATATAGAGAGGCTACAGTTAGACATTTTAACATTCATTAGAGGTAAAAAGAATGCCAGAATAGCTAGCAAAATTATGACGAAACATAGGAGCCTTGGAGGGCTGGGTGTGCCGAACTTGATTGACTACTTTAAGGCCTCTAGATTAGCCCAAGACACACTAACACTCAGATCTAAACATGAGGCTCTTTGGACACAGCTAGAATCCGACATGGGAAAGTGGAGTAAAACTGACGCTATATTATGGGAATGTAAAACTACTACTCACAGAACAGATGTCTGCCTTTCGCTGGCCAGTCAGTGCACACAATACATCTGGCTAGAGTTAGCGCACAAAAAGGGACTATGCCCAGTGGGGTCAACATTGCAACCTATTAGATACCTACTACACGGGGAGTCACAGAGGGAAGTAGCTAAATGGGAAAACAAAGGACTATACCGTGTGGCAGATTTGCTGGTTCAGAATAAGGTAATGACTTTCACCCAAACTCAGGAGAAACTGGCCCCTATAAAAATTCACTGGTACTTGTATTTGCAGGTAACTTCATCCCTACGGGCATACCTCAGAAAAACAAATGACAAAAATAAATCAATATTAGAGGGACTTAGCAATTCACAGGGGAGACCGAAACATGCTATTTCTATAATATACCTAGGTATTCAGAAAGCAAGATCTAAGACTAAAACCACACTAATGCTCAAATGGGAGGCAGACATAGAGAAGACAGTAGATTTAGACACATGGTATGAGGTATTTAATACAGCTACAAAGGGATTGCTAAGTGCAGACTTGAGAGAAAATAGTCTGAAGACAACATTCAGATGGTACCTAACACCAACTAGAACCTCATATATGTCACAAAACAACTCTAGACAATGCTATAGAGGTTGTGGGGAAGTGGGAACTTATAGACACATGTTATGGGACTGCACAGAGGTCCAAACAGTGTGGAAAACACTCTCTTCCATGTTAAGCTACCTATTAGATGAACAAATCCACCTCAACATCACACAGGCACTGCTACATGAAAGAATTAAAAAATATAATAAGCCAATAAATGCCTTTCTTAGAATCATATGCACGATAGTACGAACCTGTATAGCCAAATATTGGAAGATGGGTACTCCCACCTGGCCAGAAATATAAAATTCAACACACATATAACATGTATGAATGTGCAGCTTGGTCGTTAAACACAAAAGATAAAAATGATGAAGTATGGTATTATTGGATACTTAGAGATGGCTTTAACTGGTCTACTTAGAAGGCTAGATAGGATTAAAAGGAGCAACAACTAGGGACTTGTGAGGCATTATAGGAATCTAAGACAGGTAAGCCACTTCCCGGCATCCGAACACTTATTTTATAACTGTTTCAGTTTGTTTTGGTTATTAGTAGAGAAAAGAAAATCATAAAAAGTTGATGTGAGTTATCTTACGCTTTATAATGCAACAACAGAGACTCAAATATGGACTTTCTGGGACTAACCAACACGGCAATGTAAAAGGGTGAAAAGTACATAAGACGGAATATAGAGAGCTTATAGATGTATTAGCTGATGGCAACTGATAGTGACAATTGTATATGTTGTATTTGATGATGCCTGTAGATATATAACACTTGCTCTGTTGTTGCACGAATGAAAATTTTTCAATAAAAATGATTTAAACATAAAGTAATATTTTCTGACATATTACCAGTGCAGTGTGCTAATTCAGTGAGGCAGAAGGAGCTAAGTCTGTTAATTCATGGTTATAAACATGGTGTAAAAATGAGGGGTTTTAGTTTTTAGAGCACTGGGCTGACTTTTCACTTGGGTATACTTTGTACAGTAAGGATTGCATCTAAATGACATGGGTGCAGGTGTGTTGGGGGAAAGGATGGTAGCAAGTTTAGAGAATCTTTTAAACTAGGCAAAGGGGGGAGGGTCAGTTAGAACACAATAGAATAGAGAGATCAGTCTGTGATCTGTCAGTCCTTTGATATCTCAAGGAAGAAATGACTTAAGAAATGTCACATTAGAAAGTAAGGAGGAAAGCACACCAAGTACCAGCAGAAAGCACATGAAAATTAAATGTATGACAACAAATGCAAGAAGCATGACGGGTAAAATAGGGGAGCTGACGCTCTTAGTTGCAGAAGAGGACTATGATGTTATCAGTATAACTGAAACTTGGTGGGATGATTCACATGACTGGGCAGTTAACTTAGAGGGGTATACTTTATTTAGAAGGGACAGAAATAAAAAAGGGGTGGACGAATCTGCATGTATATTAAACCTAACCTTAAACCTACAATAAGGGAAGATATTTCTGATACAGGCGACAATGTAGAGACCCTGTGGATGGAAATAAAGAGTGTGTGGGGGGGGGGGGAATCCTAAAAAAATATTACTAGGAACATGCTACAAGCCCCCCAACATTAGTTACCTGGATGAAACTCAACTACTAATACAAATAGGTAAGGCTGCTAATAACAGTGCTGTAATTATGGGAGATTTTAACTATCCTGATATAAACTGGGCCAATGAATCTAGTAATTCAGCTAAGGGGGGTAGATTTATAAATGTTCTCAGGGATAACTTCTTGTCACAATTAATAGAGGAGCCAACTAGGAGTAATGCTATATTGGATTTAGTGCTATCAAATAATACAAATATAATTTCAAACATAGAAGTCAAAGAACATTTGAGTAACAGTGATCATAACATGGTCACATTTAAAATTTATTTTCATAAGCAGTGTCTTAAAGGTTTAACCAAGACTTTTAATTTTAAGAAAGCAAAATTCAACGATTTAAGGAAATCATTAAATAACATAAATTGGGACAAAATATTCTCTAATAAAAATGCAGAGGATAAATGGATAACATTTAAAACTTTGTTAAATAAATATACATATCAGCAAATACCATAAGGCTATAAAAATAAAAATAAAAAATCCAAGCCAATGTGGCTGAATATAAATGTGTTAAGAGAAATTAGGAAAAAACTTGGGCATTTAAATTATTCAAAGAAAATAGTAAAGACTCAAAATTCCATATTTATAAGGAATGTAACAAAGCATGCAAAAAAGCAATCAAATTAGCCAAAATTGAAAATGAAAAATTAATTGCAACGAATTCTAAATCTAACCCTAAAAGATTCTTTAAGTACATAAATAGCAAAAAATCTAAGAAAGACAATATAGGTACATTAAAATGTGGGGAGGGTAGCATGATTAATAGTGACAGGGAGAAGGCTGAGGTACTAAACCAGTTTTTTTCTTCAGTATGCACAAGAGAGGAACCATTGGATGATACTTTGGAACAAAATAGAACATGCCAGCCCATACCATTAATTGGGTTATGTATAGAGGATATCAGGAACAAATTGGATAATATTAAGGTAAATAAAACTCCAGGCCCAGATGGAATACACCCAAGGGTGTTGAGGGAGCTTAGCACTGTTATAGACAAACCTCTACTCTTCATTTTTCAAGACTCATTATCCTCAGGCATGGTACCCAAGGATTGGCGTAAAGCTGATATGGTGCCACTCTTCAAAAAGGGAAGTAGGGATGATCCAGGAAGCTATTGACCAGTTAATCTGACATCAATAGTGGGGAAGATATTTGAAGGGATTATAAGGGATTATATTGATGAGCATATTCGTGTAAACAAGATTATGAGTTCTAATCAGCATGGTTTTAGGAGAAATAGATCATGTTAAACTAATCTAATTAGATTCTATGAGGAAGTAAGTAAAAATATAGATAAAGGGGAATCAGTTGATGTGATATACTTAGATTTTGCAAAGGCGTTTGATACAGTGCCACATGAGAGATTAATGCACAAAATTAAGGGACTGGGAATAGCTGAAAATGTTAGTTTATGGGTAAATAACTGGATAAAAGATAGGGTGCAACGAGTAGTAGTAAATGGATCATACTCAGATTGGACAAAGGTAATCAGTGAAGTACCCCAGGGATCAGTGCTGGGCCCTATTCTTTTTAATATTTTTATAAATGACTTGGAGCTAGGATTAAATAGTGACATCTCTATTTTTGCAGATGATACTAAGTTAAGTAAGGTCATTAGGTCAGAGCAGGATGAACTTTCGTTACAAAAGAGACCTGCAAAAATTAGAAGTATGGGCAGGTAAATGGAAAATGAGATTTAATATGGGAAAATGCAAGGTTCTACATTTTGGAAGTAAAAATAAGCAGGCAACATATTATTTAAATGGGACAAGACTTAGCCAAACACAGGAGGAAAGGGATTTGGGAGTAGTAATAGATAACAAGCTAAAGATGGGTGCACAATGCAGGGCAGCGGCTTCAAAGGCTAATAAGATACTAGCATGTATTAAAAGAGGCATTGACTCAAGGTAGGAAAGCATAATTCTGTCACTATTTAAAGCCCTGGTAAGACCTACCCTTGAGTATGGAGTGCAGTTCTGGGGACCGATCGCAAAAAAAGATATTGCAGAACTAGAAAAACTTCAGAGAAGGGCCACAAAGCTAATAAGGGGATTGGAGAATTTAACCTATGAGGAGCGGCTAGCCAAACTGGGTCTGTTTTCTTTAGAAAAAAGGCGCTTAAGAGGTGACATGATTACTTTATATAAATATATTCAAGGCCCATATACAGAGATGGCAGAAGCGCTGTTTATTCCAAGGAAATTGTTTGTGACCAGAGGTCACAATTTAAGGTTGGAGGAAAGGAGATTTAATCTCCTGCAACGGAAACGTTTTTTCACTGTAAGAGCAATAACATTTTGGAACTCATTACCAAAGGATGTAGTGAATGCCAATACCCTAGATACATTTAAAAATTATTTGGATACATTTCTGTCTATAAACAAAATTCATGGATATGATTGCTAGTATTAAATGGGTCACCTTTTAGTGGTATTATTTAAGCTTAACTGGAGCTTTTTGTATATATTTTAGATTTGTATAGGTTGAACTCGATGGACTTCAGTCTTTTTTCAACCTCATCTACTTTGTTACTATGTTACTATCATCTATCTATCTATCTATCTATCTATCTATCTATCTATCTATCTATTTATCTATCTATATACATACATATATACATACTTACACATATTTATACGTCTATGTATACAAATATATACTGTATGTATATATATATATATATATATATATATATATATATATATATATATATATATATATATATATATATATATATATATATATATATATATATATATGTTAAAGCCCTATACAACCATTTTTTTAAAACACCCTATACAATCTATCTTTGAACCCTTATAACTTTTTTGATTTTTAAAAAAATAATTTTTATTAGAAAATTATTATGAGTGTAACTGTACTTTTGCATGTATTTATGTTGTGTTTAATGCAACTTTTACCTATTGGTGTACTATTTCGTCGTTGGCAAAAGCCACAAAAAACTTGATATCACTCACGCACTACAGTTAGCACGCCACTATTAATCTAGTCCATAGTCAGGGATATACAGACACACACAGGGGCCAATACTAAAACTTTGATGGTCTATATATATTTTTCCACAGCCAGGGCCGCCATCAGGGGGTGACAGGAGTGACTCCTGTCAGGGGCCCAATGGGCCAGGGGGGCCCCATGAGGCAAGAACAACTAAAAAAAAAAATATTTATATTTTTAAATTTTGGCAGCCACCAGTGGGAACTACAGCAGAGTGCTAATTGAGCATGGGAAATGTAATTACAAGGAGTAAAGTATTAGCATTTGAGAGTATTTCTGAGTGTGCACTAAACCATTATGCACAGTGTGAGACAGACTTGACACTTTGTTTGTACAGTGTGTGCCTGAGTCAGACAGCATTGCAGAGGAGATAGGACTTACTTAGTAAATATTTTTTATTGCTTTGTGCAATTTCGGATTGTAACTTCAGTGTGGTAGTAGTTGTATGGTGGGACCAGGGGTCCATAAAAACACATATTTTTTTTTTAGCAGCAGTTTATGATTATTTGACAATGCTGTAGAAATTTTATATTTAAAGCCATGCAGAAATGTTTCCTCCTCAATACACAAATGGTAGGTGCCCTTTTGGCAGATATGCATTTTTTTTTTATTAATATATATATATATATATATATATATATATATATATATATATATATAACATTCCAGTTTACTACCCCTTTATGCAAGGACTTTCCAGATGCAAGGGGGCATTTTATCTAAGATTTTTACATCTGCATAAAATGTTATACTCTCAGACTAAGATTGCTCAGTGTTTGAAATGAGACAGGTTAACTTAAAACTGTTCAGTTTACACTACAGCTGACTTAAATACATACAAACAAGCCTAAATCCTGCATTTAACCAGATATAATGGTATGAGTACCACAGCTTATGGTTTCACCAAGACCATATAGAGTACAGCATTTTCAAAATCCATAAGTAGAGCTGACAGATGGGAACATTTGTACACTATATTTGAAGTGGTGCTCTTGGTTTGGGAAACTGTTGGAAAATAAAAAACATATGTCAACCTTTTAAAAGTACTTTTCTTCATCTAGCCATCTACCCAGATCATTAATGTATAATTTTGAATTCACAGAATTATTTTTGTTTGCACATTTACAAATATGATTCTTTAAAACGTGATCTCTTAATTTCTGCAATTTTTTTGTATCATGCATGTCACACACGGTTGATTTAGGGGATGCAATGTGCAGAAATGTTACCTCCTGTGAGTGTTTCTGTGGGTGTCTGTGTTTATGTCTCTGTGCTTTTGTTTGTGTCTCTATGAGTGTGTATGTATTTTTTTCTGTGGGTCTCTCTGTGAGGGTGGGTGTGTATGTTTTTGTACATTTTCTGTGGATGTCTGTGAGGGTGTGTGCGTATGTCTTTGTGCTTTTTCTATGGGTGTCTCTTTGAGGGTGTGTGTATGTATGTCTTTGTGTATTTTCTCTGGATGCCTCTGTGAGGGTAAGTGTGTGTCTCTCTGTGTTTTCTGTGGATGTCTCTGTGAGGGTTGGTGTGTGTATGTATGCATGTCTGTGTTTTCTGTAGATGTCTCTGTGAGGGTGTGTGTTTTCTGTGGGTGTCTCTGTGAGGGTGTGTGTATGTATGTGCATTTTTTGTGGGTGTCTCTGTGAGTGTGTATATGTCTTTGTGTGGATGTCTCAGTGAGGGTTTGTGTGTATGTATGTCTTTCTGTGTTTATGTGATTGTCTCTCTGTGTGTGTATGTCTTTGTGTGTTTTCTGTGGGTGTCTCTGTGTGTGTGTGTGTATGTCTTTGTGTGTTTTCTGAGGCTGTCTCTGTTGGTGTTTCCTTGGGTGTATGTGCAAGTTTGTGTTTGAGTTTGTTTGTGTGTGTGTCCATTGTCTGTTCCTTTTTAGGACATTTTGACCTTACTACTGATTATTCACATATTTCTACAGACTGAGACTAATGAGACCTTTCCTGGAAGTCACCAATCCACCATTTAACCTTTAAATTATTGTTTAGGCAGTTCAGGGTCCTTCCTTTCAGCCACTGCATGCTGTTGTCATCATTTAGTTGTCATTGTACTTGATAAAAACATGATCAGAACTCCATATTTTGCTTTGTAAATCTCCTTTTTTGACAAAACTGTACTCTACTGCATTACTTGTCAGGTCAATGTAAACAAGGGCTGAGTGTCTGTTTGGGTGTCTGTGTCTGAGTGTGTTTCTTTGCCTGCCTGCCTGCCTGCCTGCCTGGCTGCTAGAGTGTCTATATGTGAATCCTTATGTGTGAGTGTGTGTGTGTGTTTCAGTCTATGAATGTGTCTGTGTGTTTCTGTGTTTGTGTGTTACTTTACAACATTTCCAAGTTTGACTACACTTAAGAATAAAGTGCAAATACGTTTTAGTCACTTGGTCAAAAATTACACGTCAAGGGAGGAAGGGGGCTGATCAATGGTTAAGTCAGGGGCCCCAAAATTTCTAGTGGCAGCCCTGTCCACAGCGATACTCTGGCAGAACCCGGCATATGTTTAAACTTTAATATTATTCCTAATACAAATCAAATCACATTCGGCTAGATTTAGAGTTCTGCGGCCAAAGGGGTGCGTTAGCTACGCATGCTTTTTTTCCCCGCACCTTTTAAATACCGCTGGAATTTAGAGTTCACAGAAGGACTGCGTTAGGCTCCAAAAAGGGAGCGTAGAGCATATTTACCGCCACTGCAACTCTCGATACCAGCGGTGCTTACGGACATGGCCAGCTTCAAAAACATGCCCGTGCATTATTCCCCCATAGGAACAATGGGGCTGTTTGAGCTGAAAAAAAACCTAACACCTGCAAAAAAGCAGCGTTCAGCTCCTAACGCAGCCCCATTGTTTCCTATGGGGAAACACTACCTAAGTCTGCACCTAACACCCTAACATGTACCCCGAGTCTAAACACCCCTAACCTTACATTTATTAACCCATAATCTGCCGACCCTGCTATCGCTGACTCCTGCATATTATTATTAACCACTAATCTGCCGCTCCGTACACCGCCGCAACCTACGTTATCCCTATGTACCCCTAATCTGCTGCCCCTAAAACCGCCGACCCCTATATTATATTTATTAACCCCTAATCTGCCGCCCCCGCTATCGCTGACCCCTGAATATTATTATTAACACCTAATCTGCCGCTCCGTACACCGCTGCAACCTACGTTATCCCTATGTACCCCTAATCTGCTGCCCCTAACACTGCCGACCCCTATATTATATTTATTAACCCCTAATCTGCCGTCCCCAACGTCGCCTCCACCTACCTACAATAATTAACCCCTAATCTGCCGACCGGACCGCACCACTACTCTAATAAATGTAATAACCCCTAAAGCTAAGTCTAACCCTAACACTAACACCCCCTAACTTAAATATAATTTAAATCTATCTAAATAAATTAACTCGTATTAAATAAATTATTCCTATTTAAAGCTAAATCCTAACCTAAGTTACAATTAAACCTAACACTACACTATCAATAAATTAATTAAATAAAATACCTACAATTATCTACAATTAAACCTAACACTACACTATCAATAAATTAATTAAATAAAATACCTACAAATAACTACAATTAAATAAACTAACTAAAGTACAAAAAATAAAAAAGAACTAAGTTACAAAAAATAAAAAAATATTTAGAAACATTAGAAAAATATTACAACAATTTTAAACTAATTACACCTACTCTAAGCCCCCTAATAAAATAACAAAGACCCCCAAAATAAAAAAATGCCCTACCCTATTCTAAATTATTAAAGTTCAAAGCTCTTTTACCTTACCAGCCCTGAAAAGGGCCCTTTGCGGGGCATGCCCCAAAGAATTCAGCTCTTTTGCCTGTAAAAAAAAACATACAATACCCCCCCCCAACATTACAACCCACCACCCACATACCCCTAATCTAACCCATTTTAAATCAGTGCATGGAAGTGACCCTAGAGGTCTACAAATACAAGCAATAGATTTGATACCACCTGGGAGAAGTGATAGATTACGTTTAATATGGCAGAAAGAAACTGAGTGGATTTACAGATTAAAAAGCCTAACCCCACTAGGTTTAAATATCGATCTAGATGTTGAGGCATTTTTGTAAAGAAATAGTAATAACAGGATATTTTCCTTTCCTTTTATTTGGGTATCTATTTCTTGCATGTGTGAATTTTGATAACTGGGATTTGTTTGACTCTATTATAATAACAATTGAGATGATGTTGTTTATTTCCCTAATAGTATATACATGTATATATGGATAGGTTTTGATGTATGTGTGTGTATATATACAGTACTTAGGCAAAAATAACATAGGTAAAATAAAAATAAAACAAAACCTATATTCTTTTTATCAGGTTTTATATGCTATTATTTCTAACATTGTGTGGTTCTTATCGCTATTATTTTTATTTTATTTGCTCATTGGACATTAATAAATGAGGTGCGAATCGACCAGTAAGATTAAGAATGGATACTTTAAAAGGGAGCAGTGGGAGAAACGGTCTTGTGTCTCTATCACAACAACAACCTATCAGCGGAAGTGAATCTGGGAAAGGTCACTCAAGTCTCCTGGACCCAATCGGAGTGCAGTAGCAGTGGGTGAATCATACCGCAAAGGTTAAGGGAAGGAGACAGCAGGCACTACTCGTAGGTGAAGTAAAAATCCAAATGTGTTAAAAAAAAGTGAATAAAAAAACAAAAATATCAAAACAAAAGCACAGACAATATACAGGAGGACAGACAGACAGACGTCTGATGCATTTTGTGCCCCCTACATGCGCTTACTTATAGATTTGAGTAACACCAGTAGGGGTTTAACCTCTTTATGTAGCGCTGCTATTTTCGTGTTTTTTAATATTATTTAAAATAGAAAATATATTTCTTAAATATATATTTAAGTTATAAAAGACAGTTGCATAGTAATTATAGTTTTACATAACTTCATGTTTGCTATGTAATAATACAATTGTAATACCAATGGCTTTTGTAACATAAACATACATTTAAAAAAATATATTTTTATTTACAGTAATAAACACAAAAAGAAAAAAATAAATACATTTAAATGTATATAAAATACTTAACATAATATGCATCATGCATGAAAATGCATACTATTTAAAACATTGTAGATACATGCTAAATTACACTATTAACCCCTAATCTGGCCTAACCTAACCACCTCTTTATAGGTATGGGGGTTGTTAGGTGATTAAGACGTACTAAATACTAATAAACACTAATAACATAAATAACCACCATATAGGTATGTGGGTGGTTGTTAGGTGATTATGCCTCAAACCACTACCTCCTAACGCTAACTACAACTACACTACCTAACACCTAACCACGCCTCTAAACTAAACCCCCTAAGTTACAGAAACATAGAAAAGTCTAAATTACAGTAAAAAAAAAAAAGTCTCAATGCAGCTCTTTTGGATTAAAATACATTACCCCCCTACAATACAAGAAATCCCCACCTCCCAAAATAATAAAGACTAACTACAAAACCTATCCTAACATTTTTAATTTAAAATAGCATATTCTATTCTTTAAAAAAAAAACACCCCAAAAAAGCACTAACTACAACCAAAGTTTAAAATCACTGTCCGAAAATCCAGCTCCTCTTGGTCTAACGTTGGACCCTCTTCATTCAAGGTCCAGGAACTGGGGGCCATCTTCACAGCGGTGGACTTCCAGGTGGCCTCTTCATCAACCTCCTCTTTGCATCTTCTATCTTCAGCTCTCTTCTTAAAGCCCTCCTCTTCATGTGGTCTCCACCACACACTGAATTTTAGGGGTACCGCTATATTCCTATTAGCTGATTTTTAGTGTAGTTAGTCTTTATTATTTTGTATTGTAGAGGGGGGATGCAATTTATTTTAATGCAAAAGAGTTGCATTCACTTTAGTGCAATGCACTACAAAAGGCCATTTTAAGGGCTATTGCAATCTAGATTTATTGTTAGGTTTTGAGGGGTTGTTTTTGGTGGGTTTTATTTTTTTATGGGGAATGTAGCTTAGTCTTAGGTATAATGTTTTTTTTTTATTTTTGATACTGTGTTTTTTATTTTCTGTAACTTAGAGGGTTTAGTTTAGAGGGGGATAGGTGCATTGGGGGGGGGGATTGTGGCAGTTTAGGGGTTAATAAGTTATGGTACTTTCAGGGGCTAGTGGTGATTTAGGGATTAATAGTGTAGGGTACATGAGGTGGGATAGTGGTGATATAGGAGTTAATAGATTAGATAGGTACTTGCGGTGCGCTAGTGGCGGTATAGGGATCAATAAATTAGATGGGTACTTGTGGTGGGTATGTGGTGGTATAGGGGTTAACAGGATATATACTTGCTGTGGGTATGTGGTAGTTGAGGGGTTAACAGGATAGATACTTGTGGTGGTTATGTGGTGGTTAAGGTGTTTAATAGTTAATAGCGAAGTGTTAGTTTGCAGTCGTGTGGTACTTCATTTTAGGGGCACTTATGATTAGAGGTTAGGTATGGCTGCTATATTCCAAGGGATAGTTTAAGGGACACTGAACCCAACATTTTTCTTTTGTGATTCAGATAGAGCATGACATTTTAAGCAATTTTCTAATTTACTCCTATTATCAAATTTTCATCATTCTCTTTGTATCTTTATTTGAAATGCAAGAATCTATGTTTATATGCCGGCCCATTTTTGGTGAATAACCTGGGTTGTTCTTGCTGATTGGTGGATAAATTCATCCACCAATAAAAAGAGTGCTGTCCACAGGTCTGAACCAAAAAAGCTTAGATGCCTTCTTTTGAAAATAAAGATAGCAAGAGAACGAAGATAAATTGATAATAGGAGTAAATTAGAAAGTTGCTTAAAATTGCATGCTCTATTTGAATCACGAAAGAAAATAATTGGGTTCAGTGTCCCTTTACTATAAATCGCCAATATGGGCGGCGATGCTGGGTGTTATGTATCGCCAACATCACTAACCAATGGCATGTATAGTAAACACCTCTCTGTGATGCCGCCTGTTAGCATCTATTTTGGGAGCTTGGAATATTTCAACCGACTCACTCAACATAGCAGTGGATCCCTTGGAATATTTCGCCACTTGTAGCACTTTCGATTATCAGGGCCTTAGTGTTGTGAGTATTTAAAAAAAAATTGGCACCTTTTGATTTGTGAGAAAAAGACAGTAAGATCTGTAGGGCAAAAATGTTTAGAGAATTACGCTGGGATTTCAGAGACAATATCATATACGCCCATAGAATGTGCATGTTCAGCTCATTTTACAATAAAATCAATTGCACTATGTATTTTTTACTTATACTCTAAGGGGCCTATTTAATATGCTGTGAATGCAGCAGTTTCCGTGCAAGCCTCCAAAGTTAAGACCGCTGCTCCGTAACTCATCCGCCAACTCTGAAGTGGCGGTTAGCAATCATCCCGATCGGATACGATCAGGATAATTGACACCCCTTGCTAGTGGCCTATTGGCTGTGAATGTGCAGGGGGCAGCATTGCACAAGCATTTCACACGAAAAGCTTGTGTAATGATAAATGCCGACAGCATGTCCGTCCGACACTTGATAAATCTGCCCCTTAGTGTATATGCTGGGGATTTTTAATACAATTTGTTCCTGTGTAATTGTAATACAAATTTTATTTGAAAAAAATATATATATTTTTGCCAAATAATTTTGTTAATATATTTGATGACCTTCACAATACAAATTTCTGCGTATTTGTATGTAAATGGTTTAATTATTAGTTTTGTATGATTTTTAAATTATGATTTTCATTGGGCACTTTGTATTGTATGCATCTTCTTCCCATACAAAAAATGCAGTATATGCCCCTTATACACCCTGTTTTCAGGATAAAAGTGGCGAGTGTTCTTAACTAATCTTACAAGCCCAGAGACCTATCGAAAATTAGGCCCATAGTCATGGATAAACAGACAGATAGCATAAGACATAGAAAGACACTGATAATGGCATAGACAAACACAGTGTCACATAGGCAAGGATAAGCACACAGGCAGGGAAAACACACAGGCAGGGAAAGATACATACACGTGCACCTATAGGCAAACACATACAGGCAGGTCTAGACAGACACATAAGCAGGCACACACAGACACAAAGGCAGGAAATGACACACACAAATGCATGGATAGACACTCACACAGAAAGGGGATTACACACAAGTAGGCAAATGCACATGCAGGCAGGGAAAGACACACACAAATGCATGGATAGACACAGAAAGGGGATTACACACAAGTATACAAATGCATATGCAGGCAGGGAAAGACACACACAAATACAGGGATAGGCAAACAAAGACAGAAGTAGACAGGCATACAAAGGAAGTGATAGAACCACACAAATGCAGAGGCCAAGAGACACACACAAACAATGAAAGACTGATACAAAAACAGGGCTAGACCCACGCACACAATGAGACAGGGTTGTCCACCCACAAATATATTTACAAATGCTGAGATAGATGTACACACAAATGATGGGACACACACACACACATGTAGTAAGATTCACACATATACACACACATGCAGGAACACATACACAATGTAGTGATAGATATACACAAACATGTAAATGCAGGGACAGACCCACACAAATGTAGAGACACACACACCAACACATAAAAGCAAGAAAAGACATATATACACACAAATTTAGGAATAGACTCAGACACTACACAACATTTCTGCTTGTGTAATACACCTCCCATTGTCCCCTCTGTGCACTGAGCCTACTGACCCTTCGGAAGAGAAGCAACTGAGGTGACTTCCACTAGTTTCCAGCAAAAGGTATCTGTGTGGATTCCTGTACTTCTCATCCCATGTTCATCCTTGGTCTTATTGCCTTGGAGGACAACTTGATACTTGCCTGACCAATATGAGATTGTGTGCTTTGTTGATGTTTTAATGTTTGTTTGTTTTTTCACTCTTGCATATTTGTTTTTAGAAGGATACAATAGTGAGCTACCCCTTTGAGCATATATTCTGTTTTCATAGGACATTTTGGGACGTTGTTGGGCTTTAGTAACCTTCTTTGTTATTTTATTATGCAAACTCACATTGACAATAATTATAACTGAAAGCTACATAATAATAATTATGTAGATATGTGGTGTCCAGAAATTTTTTGGCAGTTTCTTTGAAAAAAATTGCTTCTGAAATTAGAAGCAGGTATTAAAAATGAATATAGGCTAGCCCACTCCAGGGTTCCACAGAGGTGGACTATTTCCACCACATAATTCAATTTCCCATCTTCACCACTACTGACCTTGTCATACTCCTTTCCTGACCCCACTCATTTCCTACACTACCCCCAGTACTTGGTAGGTATACGCTCTTCAGATTCTTAATTTTCCCATGGCCGAGCTTAGATTTCTCACCCATAATGTGAGAGGCTTAAATTCCCCTTTCAAACAAAGCTTACTAAATTGCTCCCTAAATTTTCACAATCCTGATATAAAAATTATATGATTATTGAATACGCTCCATTCACTAAAAAAGCCAGAGGAACTGCTATCCTAATTCATAAATGACTAGCTTTTGAACAAATCCAGGTACTAAGAGATCCCCAGGCCAGATATATAGTTTTAGTCTGCAAACTAGATCATGTCACCCATACTCTAGTCTCAATTTATCTTCCCAACACTCATCAGCCTACATGCTTAAGAAACATTCTTCAATCAGTAGACCAACTTAGGCAAGGTAGAGTCATAATTGCGGATGACTTTAACATGACTTGGGACAGCAAAACAGATAGAAAATCTACCACCCAAAGCACAGTGAATCTCCACGCAGAACACTTAGCCCTTAAATTTTGATCCCTCATGTCCCAATTTGGTTATTATGATGTATGGAGAGCCTTACACCCCAAAGATAAGGACTATAGCCATTACTCCAGCCCCCATAAAACATACTCCAGACTGGACTATGTGTTCTGCTTTGCGGAAACACTAGACTCACTTAAGCGTTCTGACATCACACTGTGCCCCTGGTCAGATCATGACCAAGTGACTGCAGAAATTTACTCAACAACTATTAACAGACCCAAAACTACATGGCAACTGCCCCATCAAATACTTACAGATATCCCCTTTAGAGAAGAGCTTCGTAAAGATATAATGGAGTTAATACAACTTAATGACAATTCACAGACCAAAGACGACACATTATGAGGAGCACTTAAGGCCACCATAAGAGGTCTTATCATATGTAAACAATCCCATAATAAAAGATTATCAGGTTTATCTCTATCTCAAGCTTTTAGCAAATTTACGGCTAGATTACGAGTTTTGCGTTATGAGGGGTGCGGTGCTGAGGGGTGCGGTGCTAACTTACACGTTATTGTCACCGCTCACTTACCTACAGTGCTGGTATTACAGGTTTTCCTAAACCCGGCGTTAAAAGGCAAGAAGTGAGCATAGAGCAAAATGGAGCTCCATTCCGCACTCCAATACCAGCACTGCTTAAGTCAGCGGTGAGCTGGTTGTACGTGCTTGTGCACGATTTCCCCATAGACATATCAACGGGGAGAGCCAGCTGAAAAAAAGCCTAACACCTGCAAAAAAGCAGTGTAAAGCTCAGAAACGCAGCCCCTTTGATACCTATGGGGAAACTAAATTTATGTTTACACCTAACACCCTAACATGAACCCGAGTCTAAACACCCCTAATCTTACACTTATTAACCCCTTATCTTCCGCCCCTGACATCGCCGACACCTACATTATACTTATTAAACCCTAATCTGCTGCTCCCAACATCGCCGACACCTATATTATATTTTTTAATCCCTATTCTCCTGCCCCCAATATCGCTGCAACCTACTTACACTTATTAACCCCTAATCTGCTGCCCTCAATGGCGCCGCCACTATAATAAACATATTAACCCCTAAACGGCTGCATTCCCACCCCGCAAACACTAGTTAAATATTAACCCCATCTCTGCCGCCCCAAACATCGCCGCCACCTACCTACATTTATTAACCCCTAATCTGCCACACCCAACGTCGCCGCCACTATACTAAAGTTATTAACCCCTAAACCTACGTCTAACCCTATAATCCTAACACCTTCTAACTTAAATATAATTAAAATAAATCTAAAGAAAACCTACTATTAATAACTAAATAATTCCTAATTAAAACTAAATACTTACCTGTAAAATAAACCCTAAGATAGCTACAATATAACTAATAGTTACATTGTATCTAGCTTAGGGTTTATTATTAAAATAAATACAAATTTACCTGTAAAATAAAACCTAACCTGTCTTACACTAACAAATAACCTTACACAAAAATTAAATAAATTACATTAATTAAATAAAATTAACTAAATTACAAAAAAAACACTAAATTACACAAAATAAAAAAAGAAATTATCAAATATTTATGGCTCCATGTACTAAGCAGTCAGCGAGCTACCCGCAACAAATCTCGCGTCAAAACTCGCAAACTGATATGTACAAAGCCGTCAACTATGTTAAAACTCGCATCTTTAAAATTGCGACCGTACTTATCCGCCAAACCTCGCTACCTCTCCATTTTTCACTGTAATTAGACACATTTGACCATCAACTCGCCAAAAAGAATGTACTAAAAAATCTATTTGTCCGCTCGCGTCAATCTCCGCCCCCACCTCGTTATTTTTGCCTCGACACCTTTTAGGTGGCGGGCAAGGTACAAAACAGTAGGAAAGTCACTCTAGACGCCAGTCTAGACATATATAAAAGGCAGTAATATCAGCATTGTACTTACATTGTTCTTTTCAGCAGCTATGGAGAGAATTCTGTATTTGTTTATTCTCCGTGTGATGCAAATCCGGGCTAGAAGACAGAATACTGGAAATGTCGCTAATCGTATGGTTAGAAGAAGGAGAGTTCGTGTCCCCTGTGTATTCCTTCCATGGGTTGGTTTGCACGGCCTTTCTGACAGAGAGATCATACAAAGATTCTGGCTTGATCGTGAATCCATATTACACCTGTATCGAGAGATTGAAGATCATTTGGAGCCGATGACGGCTCGTTCACAAGCTATTCCGGGACTTCTGAAACTATTAGCTGCATTGCATTTTATGGCAACAGGCTCCTTTCAGGCAGTTTCTAGCGTCATTATTGGAATGAGTCAATCTGCTTTTTCACGCCACTTATCCAAAGTCATTGGGGCTATGATGGTTATTTTTCATCAATATGTTTGTTTGCCATCTACCCAAAAAAATTTGGAACAATAATAAAGTTGTTTACAAAAGTTGTACTTTTATAGGAACAAAATTCTATTCCCGCGACTACTATGACGTTCGTGACACCTTGCATGTCACGTGTTAACAATTGGCCAGACAATTCAACTGAAAGTTAAGTACATCAGCTTAGTCGCGGCGAGCGAGGCGTCAAATTTATCAATATTCCGCCACTGCTCGTGGCGGGCTAGACTTGTCTATCTATTGTGGAATTATTAGTACATAGCAACAGCGGACACCATTTCGCCCGCGGCGAGTAATGGCGAGTTTAGCTGTGTCTACAATGACGGATGAATTGACGGCTTAGTACATGTAGCCCTTAAACTAATTACACCTAATCTAAAATAAAAAAGCCCCCCCAAAATAAAAAGACCCTAGCCTACAAAAAACTACCAATGGCCCTTAAAAGGGCCTTTTGCGGGGCATTGCCCCAAAGAAATCAGCTCTTTTACCTGTAAAAAAATAATTCAAACAAACCCCAACAGTAAAACCCACCACCCACACAACTAAACCCCAAAATAAAATCCTATTTAAAAAAACTAAGCTCCCCATTGCTCGAAAAGGGCATTTGTATGGGCATTGCCCTTAAAAGGGCATTTAGGTCTTTTTCCGCCCAAACCCTTTGCTGCCGCTCTAGTTCTGGCTCATCCTAACCCTGCCCTGCCTTTAGTTCTTGAGGTTGATGCGTCTGAGACTGGAGTAGGTGCCCTCTTGTCTCAATGTCCTACGCCTGAAGGTTCCTTGCATCCATGTGGTTTCTTCTCTAAGAAATTGTCTCCAGTGGAGTGCAATTATGAAATTGGCGACAGAGAATTACTGGCCATAATTTTGTCTCTCAAGGAATGGAGGCATATTCTAAAAAGTACTAGCGTGCCAGTGCTCATTCTTACTGACCACAGAATTTAACTTATCTATCTGAAGCAAAACGTTTGTCACCCAACAGGCCAGATGGGCGCTATTTTTGTGTCGGTTTAATTATGTGGTCTCCTACCTGCCTGGTAGTAAGAATGTTAGGGCTGATGCCCTTTCTCGACAATTTTCACCTCTGTCCATATAGGAGTCTGTACCTACTCCAGTTATACCTCCTGACCATATTTTTGCTACCATACGTACTAATTTGACTTTTTCCTTGGGGGAGGAGATCCTGACTGCACAAACCAATGCACCTCCTGAGAAACCTAGTGGTAAGTGTTTTGTTCCTGAAAATCTTCGAACTAAACTTTTGCACACTTACCACTATCCTAAAGCCACAGGTCACCCTGGCAAGAACCAAATTATTTGGTCTGTCACTCGACAATTCTGGTGGCCAGGTCTTCGCTCTGATGTTGCTGCGTATGTTGCCTCCTGCTCAGTTTATGCACAGAATAAGACTCCTCTACGGCTTCCTCTGGGTCTTCTTCAACCTATTGCTAATGGTGAGCGTCCTTGGACACATCTTTCCATGGACTTCATTGTCGAGCTCCCTGTTTCCAATGGCAATACTGTTATCCTTATGGTGATTGACAGTTTTTCTATAATGTCTTTTTTTTTCTTTACTTTTTATTAATCCAACAGGGTATACAGATGTGCAGGATAAACAAAATAGCCACGCAGGTTGAGAGAGAAAAAAAAGAAAAACAATGCAGAACAAAAAATATCAATATACCAGACATAATGTATTAAGTGTATAGCCACATACACAGGGCTAAATAAAACTACCTGCATATCCTAACATAAATCTTGACCTATTTGTACTCTAAAATATGTCCTTTTACCCATAAATAGGGGATTAGAGTATACACTGTTGGGGTTTTTCAACTTTTGCAATTAAAATAACAAACAACAACAAACAAAAAAGAAAAAAAAAAAAAAAGAAAAAAAGAAAAAAAAATAATAATATCATCCCATCCTATCCTCCTCCCCCCACCGGAAATACCCAACTGTAGGTGTTACAGGAAAATATTCTTATCCCCCACTTCGTGTCTCATATAGTTATCTCACGGAAGCCAGTTACCCAAGCTGATGGAAACAACTCAAGTATAACCAACTCTAAAAAAGCTATAGAATTTAAAAAAGGCAGTAAAATACGTCTTTGAATAGGGAGAGGATAAGACCTAATTAGCGGAAGCCAATCCAGAAGAAAGGTTCCTCTCCTACTATCCACTAAAAATTTAGTGTGGAAAGATTTGAATAAGATCTGGAATTGAATTTCTTTAAGGAAACAGGAAAAACTCGGAGCTACATGACTCTTCCAACCCTTAGCTATTAACTGTCTTGCTGTCAAAATGATTGTATTTAATATTTTTATCGGCCGATTCGGTTGCAGGTCCGAATTCGTTAGAAGAAATATCTCTTCAGCAGAAAACAGGCCTAAATCTTTGTACAACTTGCTATACCAAAACCTGGGGGTCGATCCGATAAAAATCGTCGCCCGCAAAAGCCGGCGACGCCAATATTTACGCTGGTTTGGTATCACATATACGGCGTAACCTAGAAGTTACGCACGTATATTTCTGCCGTCGCCCGTAGTTTTTTTGGGCCATAGGCAGGTATACCAAACCAGCGCAGTTTGGTATCCAATATGCAGCGTAAGGACTTACGTGGCGAAAATGGAGAAATCTTACTCCATTTTCACCTCGCCACAAAAAGCAGCCGTAAGAAGCCTTACGCTAACTATTGGAGCCCCGTAACTCCCTAAACTAGCTAGAAAATAAACCTAACACCTAACGCATGCGCAATGTCTATCTACCTGTCACCCGCGATCTGCTAAATAAAACCTAACACCTAACGCATGCGCAATGTCTATCTACCTGTCAACCGCGATCTCCCCCCCGAAATCCCTAATAAAGTTATTAACCCCTAAACCGCCGCTCCCGGACCCTGCCGCCATCTACATAAACTAACCCCCTACTGTGAGCCCCTAAAACCGCCACCATCTACCTTTTCTATCCCTTAATCTGACCCCTTACACCGCCGCCACCTATATAAAAATTATTAACCCCTAATCTAATCCCCCTATACCGCCGCCAGCTATATTAATATTATTAACCCCTAATGTAAGCCCCTTACACCGCCGCCATCTCTATTAAAATTATTAACCCCTAATTTAATCTACCTACCCCGCCACCAGCTATATTATCTATATTAACCCTAAGTATATTATAGTTAATATAGTTATTACATTATATATATTAACTATATTAACCCTAATTATATTAGGGTTAATATAGTTAATTTAGTTACTATAGTATTTATATTAACTATATTAACTCTATCTAACCCTAACACCCCTAACTAAATTTATATTAAATTAATCTAATTCATATTATAAACTAAAATATTCCTATTTAAATCTAAATACTTACCTATAAAATAAACCCTAAGATAGCTACAATATAATTAATAATTACATTGTAGCTATGTTAGGGTTAATATTTATTTTACAGGTAAATTGTTAATTATTTTAACTAGGTATAATAGCTATTAAATAGTTATTAACTATTTAATATCTACCTAGTTAAAATAATTACCCATTACCTGTAAAATAAATCCTAACCTAAGTTACAAATACACCTACACTATCAATAAATTAAATAAACTACAAATATCTATCTAAAAATACAATTAAATTAACTAAACTAAATTACAAAAACAAACAAACACTAAATTACAAAAAATAAAAAAAAGATTACAAGATTTTAAAGCTAATTACACCTATTCTAAGCCCCCTAATAAAATAATAAAGCCTCCCAAAATAAAAAAAATTCCCTGCCCTATTCTAAATTAAAAAAAGTTCAAAGCTCTTTACCTTACAAGCCCTTAAAAGGGCTTTTTGTGGGGCATGCCCCAAAGAATTCAGCTCTTTTGCATTTAAAAACATATACGGGGGGCGGAGCCAGCTACAGAGGTGGAAAGACGTGTTTTCAAGGAGCTCTGAGCCCTTAGTTATAAGTATATACTTTTACTCACATAAGGAGGGTCTGAGCCTCTGCTCTAGTACAGTGGTCAACTATCTTAAGCCATCTTGAAAACATATTGCTAGAAAAAAAGGAAGAAAGAAACAAAATAATTTTTTTCCGCCGTCTCAGCTAAGCCACGTGGAGTCAACAGAACAAAAACATTCACAAATCATACTACTACTATGGAGGCCTTAGATTTGTGGGACCATCATATCCAATGGTGTCTAGAGAGGCATTTCAGGAGCATGAAAGAGGACATTGTAGCTCTGATATACGCCTGTGCACCTCGATCGGAAGACTCAGATGTATACCCTGATATCATATATATTGAAACTGAGATTCCAGATGATGAGGGGGCTCCCTCTGGCAGTCTATTGGTGAATACGAGATGCGGTGAGCTGAGACACACACTAGCTCACCTATACATTAGCTCACCTATACCAGATGCACCAGAAACTAGAACAACCTTTTGTCCTCCTGCGCTGCGCACCCCAACTCAGAAACCTACTGCTGCAGTGGCTCCCCCCAACACCACAGCTCGGTCAGAGAGCGTTATAACTTCTGGGTCTCATTTAGAAGGGGTAGCATGATCTCTCTCTACCTCTGGAGACATAACCTGCGGCAAGAGCGCTGTTAGACTTGGAGCAGGAATGTTAACTTGTCCGGGCATACAGCGGCTTCCAGTTACAGAGGGCCCATTTAGGAGACTGCAACTTACTGCTTCTGTCTTCGCAGCTGATACCATAGGTAACATCACACCAGGATCTAAGCTGGAGTGGGAGAGGGGGCCCTCCGCTAACCTGCCAGTTGCAATGACATCACAGTGGAGATATACAGGGCGGGTAACCCCTACCTACAGGACCACAAACTGTCTAGCCACTGCTACTTCTGAGAGCCCCCACTGCTGCTCCCCTCAAGCAATCGGAGTTGGGTAGCACTTAAACTTCACTGACACTAATCTATAGCCATATTGCCCTGTTGGCTACTGATCTTGCAGCTGTTTAATATGTTTGTGACTGTTCTATATGTTGCCTGTTCCCTGTGTTCTGTATTTGATTGCTTATTACGCTAAGATCTAATTTAACTTGGTATAAGGTATTTATGTTATTATACCAGCAAGCTTCCTTTTACAATAGTAAGCAGTGCTCTATTTAAAGTTTTTTATGATTAATATTCTACCCAAGTTTTCTGCCTACGTGCTGTTGTGATTGATCCTACTAAAGTCACTAATTTATAGACATCTGTCGCCCAACTATAGTAGATTCGATTAGCAATGTTGTTTGGGGATAGCCCTACAGAGAAAATTAAATAATAGACTGCAATCTGCATCAAATTACTAAACTCATAAGCTGTTTTTCTATACATTTGCTAAGTCAGTGACACCCTACTAGAGACGCACAGATACCAGCTGACTATATGAATAATACTGCTGTAAATTGTGGAGGTGGTTCTATTAACTATACACTGTCGTTCAAAGGTTGTATTTACATGTCTGTTTATAACTTGGATAAGGTCTCCTTGTGTGTACATTGATATGGACCAACTTACATATGTACACCGCTAAAGCTACAGCCATATTATGTCATAATTGTACAATCCTGTCATAACTGCAGCGTGTTTTTCCCTTATGTGGATATTGTAAGTAACTAATGTGTATGACTTGCACTCTCACATTTTATCTCTGCCATATTTAGACCTGATACAACTCAACAGATACAAGTCAGTTTTATCCTAGCGTATACCATGTAGGGCTACCCTATATGTTCAAGCCTTCTGTAGATGATGGGTTGGTTCACTCTTAGGTACAGAACGTACCACTTTGATAATACCAAACAATATTCTCAATCTCAGAGACATGCATTCTATTTACCGCAGTTATTCCATACATGTACTAATACATGCTGCTGGGCTGTGTCAGCTGGGAAAGCACGGTCCAGCATATACATATACATTTTTGCTTCTTGCTTATATAAACATCTAGGCCTTAACCACAAGGTGCTAGACATCTGATGTGTCCCAAGCTATGAGATAACTTAACTATATTGGTTTAAAGTATATGTGTAGTCCCTGACAGTATATATGGTGCCGAAGACATTTCCCTCACAGCTAAATATACATTTCGGCCGTGATATATTACGCCCATCTCCTCCCTTGGTGTCCTTTATGTCAGTGCTGTTGCAACATGAGAATGTTAGAAAAACCCACGCAAGAGACTCCCTTATCTCTCTTAAAGCACCCCACTGCATGGTTGTCAGAGACCTTACAATACCTCTTCATAAATAGCATTTATTTCAAGTTGAGAGTTGTTTATTTTGCAGCTAGCGGTCCCTTATGCCCTCTACTTACACATATGTTTTATATGTATAGTTTGCTGTTATGACTTAAACTACCTTAAGGGAAAATTTTCAATTCTGATCCCACTCTATCTATAGCTCCCTTTAAGCATGTTTCTGAGAAACACATAGATTTCTCAGGTCACTGCTTTCTCAGTCATTCACCACCTTCATATGTCCCCTCTCCTCCCTTTCCCGCCGGCATTTTTTACCTGCGGGTCATATCCCTACTCCTTTTAGCCGCATCGCCTGTAGTTGGCACCTCCCCAGGAGAGGGGCTCATGTAGCAGTCCCTTCCCTTTCGTACATATATATACATAAATGTCCCCCCCTGTTTATATCCTCTCTGGGAAGCTTCCCTTACCCTCACATGCCCTAAGTTCATTTTAAAAGAGGCGTTGTATAGGATTCACCCACTAAGAGTATACTCAAAAGTCCTATGATTTAATTCCATTCCACTTCCAACAGCCATGTAGCCTGTGCTTTCATAACATTTTAAGTGGCTCAGCCCCCCCCTTTTCCCACTTTACTTCGAGCGGTTCTTGCCCGCTGTATTCCCTATCCCCCCATACACTCAGGCCTACGGGAGGCCTGACAAAAGCCAACTCCCTATCTCTCCCTATTTTCAGCTTATATAACATACCTTATCTTGGAGTAGGGACCACTTAGTTAAAGGTTAAAAAAAAAAAAAAGAGGTCTCATAATTATATGCTCCAGTTTCCCTTATCTACCACGCTTGAATTTCTTTCTATTTTTAATTTTATATATCATACTATTTATGATCCACACGTCAGATATATTGTTATATCCCTTGTTAGAATCCATTTTCTGGCTGTTGAACTTGCTGTTCTGTAAACTAAAAGCCTTCATTGAAATGTATTTACCACCGCTGTAGAACAGACTCAGTGATTCTAATGGTAATAAGGGTATCCTTATGTTTTAGTTCAATTATACTTCCTTTACGAGAAATGTATAGATATTCTTGTCAAGCCTAATTTGTACCTGGACATATTTCTCTGTTTTGTTGTTATTACGTTTTACCTCAATAAAAAATTATTTAAAAAAAAAAAAAAAACATATACAATACCCCCCCCATTACAACCCACCACCCACATACCCCTATTCTAAACCCACCCAAACCCCCCTTAAAAAAGCCTAACACTACCCCCCTGAAGATCTCCCTACCTTGTCTTCACCACACCGGGCCGAACTCCTCATCCGATCCGGGCGATGTCTTGCTCCAAGCGGCAAAGAAGAATTCTTCCCCCGGCGATGTCTTCCTCCAAGCGGCAAAGAAGAATTCTTCCTCCCGGCGACGTCTTCCTCCAAGCGGCAGCAAAGTCTTCTTCCTTCCGGCAGCATCTTCCATGAAGTGGCATCTTCAATCTTCTTTCTTCGCTCCGCCACCGCGGAGCATCCATCCCGGCCGACGACTGAACGACGAATGAGGTACCTTTAAATGACGTCATCCAAGATGGCGTCCGCCGAATTCCAATTGGCTGATAGGATTCTATCAGCCAATCGGAATTAAGTTAGAAAAATCTGATTGGCTGATTGAATCACCCAATCAGATTCAAGTTCAATCCGATTGGCTGAACCAATCAGCCAATCAGATTGAACTTGAATCTGATTGGCTGATTCAATCAGCCAATCAGATTTTTCTACCTTAATTCCGATTGGCTGATAGAATCCTATCAGCCAATCGGAATTCGATGGACGCCATCTTGGATGACGTCATTTAAAGGAACCTCATTTGTCGGGAAGTCGTCGTGCCGGAAGGATGCTCCGCGGCGGAGGAGCGAAGTAAGAAGATTGAAGATGCCGATTTGCTTGAAGACGTCGCCGATGGAAGAAGACTCTCTGCCGCTTGCTTCAAGACATCGCCCGGATGGAAGAAGACTTCACTGCCGCTTGCTGGAACACATCGCCCGGATCGGATCAGGAGTTCTGCCCGGCGGGGTGAATACAAGGTAGGGAGATCTTCAGGGGGGGTAGTGTTAGTTTTATTTAAGGGGGGTTTGGGTTAGATTAGGGGTATGTGGGTGGTGGGTTGTAATGTTGGGGGGTGGTATTGTGTTTTTTTTTGCAGGCAAAAGAGCAGTTTTCTTTGGGGCATGCCCTGCAAAAGGCCCTTTTAAGGGCTGGTAAGGTAAAAGAGCTTTGAATTTGTTTTAATTTAGAATAGGGTAGGGAATTTTTTTATTTTGAGGGGCTTTATTATTTTATTAGGGGGCTTAGAATAGGTGTAATTAGCTTAAAAATCTTGTAATCTTTTTTTTATTTTTTGTAATTTAGTGGGGTTTTTTTTGTAATTTAGTTTAGTTTATTTAATTGTATTTTTAGATAGATATTTGTAGTTTATTTAATTTATTGATAGTGTAGGTGTATTTGTAACTTAGGTTAGGATTTATTTTACAGGTAATTGGGTAATTATTTTAACTAGGTAGCTATTAAATAGTTAATAACTATTTAATAGCTATTATACCTAGTTAAAATAATTAACAATTTACCTGTAAAATAAATATAAACCCTAACATAGCTATAATGTAATTATTAATTACATTGTAGCTATCTTAGGGTTTATTTTATAGGTAAGTATTTAGATTTAAATAGGAATATTTTAATTAATAATATTAATATTAGATTTATTTTAATAAGAGTTTAGTTAGGATGTTAGAGTTAGATAGGGTTATTATACTTAATATATATAATATAATAACGATATTAACTATATTAACCCTAATATAATTAGGGTTAATATAGTTAATATATATAATATAATAACTATATTAACTATATTAACCCTAATATAATTAGGGTTAATATAGTTAATATAGCTGGCGGCGGTGTAGGGGGATTAGATTAGGGGTTAATACATTTATTATAGGTGGCCGCGGTGTAGGGGGATGTAGATTGTAGGCAAAAGAGCAGTTTACTTTGTGACAAAGCCCCGCCAAAAGCCCTTTTAAGGGCTGGCAAAAGAGCTGTTACTTTGGGGCAATGCCACGCAAAAAGCCCTTTTCAGGGCTATTTGTAGGGTTAGACTTAGGTTTAGTGGTAGGGATAGTTTAGTATTTTAGGGGTTAAATAATTTAATATAGATGGCGGCGGGGTAGGGGGATTAGATTAGGGGTTAATAATTTTAAAATAGCGGCGGGGTAGGGGCTCACTTTAGGGGGTAGGTAAGGTAGATGGCGGCGGTGTTAGGGGCTCACTTTAGGGGGTTATAGATTTAATATAGCTGGCGGCGGTTTAGGGGTTAATAACTTTATTAGGTAGCGGCGGTTTAGGGGTTAATACATATTTTATTGTTAGGATAGTGAGGGGGGATAGCGGATAGAGGGTTAGACGTGTCGGGCTATGTTAGGGAGGCGTGTTAGACGTGTCGGGCTATGTTAGTGAGGCGTGTTAGACAGTGCGGGTAATTTAGACTTTAGTCAGGTTTTGTAGGCGCCGGCAGTTTCTAACGTGCCGCAAGTCACTGGCGACGCCAGAAATTTGTACTTGCGCAGATTTCTGGACATCGCTGGTTTATCAGACTTACGGCACGTTAGCATCTGACGGCGACATATATGGGATAGCTCGAGTTGCGAGCTGAAACTGTGGGTGACGCGGGTTCCCTCGCTTGCGCCGCAAACTGCGATCTATATCGGATCGCGCCCCTGATATTTTGCCAGAACTGTTGCACTTTAGGACAAGACCAGAACATATGCAAGATGTCAGCCTTATCAAAAGAGCAACACGGACAACAGAAGACTTGAGTCGGATAAAATCTGGACATTTTATAAGGGGTGAGATAATAGTTATTAATTAATTTAAGATGGGCTTCTCTCCATGAAACAGAAATCTGCAACTTTTCTAGCTCCAGAAAACTTCGCTCAATTCTGTTCTCCTCTAGTTGCGGGAAATACTTTTTCCAGAAATTATATAATTTATCTGTAAATAATTCCCCCTGTTTAGCCAAAAGAATGTCGTAAATCAAAGATATTGAAGAACGACCTAGCGAAAATTGACGGATTATATTCTTAATGTCCATCCAATCGAGGAATACAGCAGTATCCCACTTCTGAGTAAATACGTAATGCCGTAGCTGGAAATAGGCATACAGATTCGAACTAGGTAAATTGAATTTCTGAAACAATAACTCTGACGTAAGCAATTGGTTAGAGTCAAATAACTGATGGATATAAACCAATCCTACTTCTGCCCAAAGCCTATAAACTCTGATTAATACCTGGCATAAATTCAGGATTACCTACTTTCGGGAAAAACTCTGAAAATACTGGTGAGATTTTCAAAACCCGACAGATTTTATGCCACGCCATGATGACATTTTTAAAAGAAATCAATTTATATATATTTAACGGTAGACTTTTCAAAGGACAATGGAGTATAGCTTTTAATGCAAAAGGAGAGATCAAAAATGATTCTAACTCAAGCGAAACAAACTTATTTCACTCAGTAATCCAATCGAAAGCTAACTTGGCTAAACAAGCCCAATTGTATAATCTAAAGTCTGGTAAGGCTAAACCTGCACGTGACCGTTTTTGCATCAGTATGTTCAAACCAATTCTTTGTTTTTTATTGCCCCAGATAAATTTGGATTGCCAGGACTGTAAGTCATGAATATCTCTATTGGTCAATAATAATGGGAGATTTTGTAAGAGATATAAAATCTTTGGAAGAATAATCGTTTTAATTAAATTAACTCTTGCTGATAAGGAAATTGGGAGAGAAGACAAATTTTCTAGATCCTTTTTAATTTTCAAGAAAATCGTCAGAAAATTTAATTTATACCACTTTGCAGGATTTCTATGCAAGATGATGCCTAAATACAGAAAAGACTCCACCACTTTGAAGGGGTGATCCACCCACTTAGAGCCATTCCTATGTAACCAAGGGAGTTCACTCTTGTCATAATTCATTTTATACCCTGAGAACGAGGAAAAAGATTTAAATTATTGCAACACTAAAGGAATAGAATATTGTGCATTATCCAAAAAAATCAATTGGTCATCTGCATAGAGAAGTGTTTTTAACTTGGAAGAACCCAGAGGAATCCCAGGTAAACTATCCCTTAGTAAGATGGCAAACGGCTCTAATGCCAAATTGAAGAGCAGCGGAGAAAGGGGGCATCCTTGCTGAGTCCCCCTTTTAAGCGATATATATGGAGAAGAATGGCCATTGATGCAGAGAAATGAGATGGGATTTTTATACAAGTTCCTGATAAATTCTAAAAACTGATTCTTGAATCCAAATCGTTCTAGCGCTGAAAATAGATAATTCCAATTCACTGCATCAAAGGCCTTCTCTGCATCTACCGTAAGGATTGCTGCAGAGCTGATCTTCTTAAAGTCATCACTCTTAGAGTCTAAGTTCCAAGCAAAGTCCAAAAAAGAGGTTACTTTGCGAATGTTCTTAAGAGAATTCCTATCCTTCATAAACCCCGTTTGGTCTGGATGAATGACTTTATCCAGTAATTTGGCCAACCTAGATGAGACAATGGCCGTCAATAATTTATAGTCTGCATTTAGTACAGAAATGGGTCTATAAGACCCAGGATCCTCCGGGTCCTTACCTTTCTTTAAGATCAATGAAATACGGGCCGCCGAGAAATAATTTGAAATTGAATTGCTAGAAGAGAAATAAAAGTTAAACAAGTTAACTAAAGATAGTTTTATTTCTTCTTTCAGAATTTTATAGAATTCCACCGGAATAAAGTCTGGTCCTGGTGATTTATTGATTTTAGCTACCTGAATGGTATCTAGAACTTCTTCCTCCGAAATAGGGCTATTAAGGCCTAACAACTCTTCCTCAGAAATACTAGGAACCTTAACACTGGCCCAAAAATTCACTGCATTATCCATATTAACCTCTGAATCTGAATACAGATGTTGAAACACCTTAAAAAATACTTGACTAATATCATCTACATTAGTATATTTTTTATTCTCACATTTAATCGCAGAGATGAGATTCTTACTATTCCTAACCTTCACTACCTTGGCCAAAAATTTAGCCGAATTCCCATAATGTCCCCTGAATTGATAGTTCATTTTTAATTCTTCTTCTTAAGATCTTTGTTTCAAGTAAATATCTCTTTCCCGTTTAGATTTGCAGTACCTGTCCCAGTTATCTTTGGTCTTATCAATGTAAAACTTCCTAAGTGCGTTCCTTATGTGTGAGGCTAGTTGAGATTCTTGGGCCAGGGCTTTCTTCTTACAGGTATTCAATTATAATTTAATTTCCCCCCTCAATACAGCTTTCGCCGCCTCCCAAAAAACCTCAGGTTTACCAAATTGCCTTATATTAATAGTCGCGTAATCCTTCCATTTCTGTTTTAACCAGTTAATGAACCTGGGGTTATTAGTCAGAAAATGAGGAAAAAAGAACGAGGTGTTTTGACTCTTTGGAGGGGCAATGGCTAAAAGTGTAAAGGAAATTACTGTATGGTCCGAGATAGCAATATCATGTATATCTGCCTCAGATCTACATAATGCTAAAAATTTAGATATTAGGAACAGGTCTATTCTAGAAAATGTCATATGTGTTTTTGACTCGCAGGAAAAACTCTGTTGCTCCGGATTTTTAAGTCTCCATATATCAATTAAATTCAATTCATGACAGAATCTTTTAAAATATTTTGCAACTTTGTTATTTTCCCGTAAGTTTTTTAAGGACAACCTGTCCAGGACAGGACACAACGTCATGTTGAAATCTCCCCCTAATATTAAATTAGCTGCTGAGGAAAGAAATAACTTACTCCTAATAGTGTCCCAAAAAACAGGAGAAAATAAATTAGGGCCATATAAATTGCATAAAACAAAGTTGCAATCCTTAATCTGAATATGTAAAATCAAGAATCTTCCCTCCGGATCGGCCTCCGTTTTAACAATTTTATAATCTAAGTTTTTATGCAGCAAGATTGCCACTCCTGATCTCCTTTTAACCGCAAGGGCTGCAACACATTCGCCCACCCATTTACACTTCAGTTTTACCACTTCTACATCATTAAGATGAGTTTCTTGCAGCATTACTACATCCGGGTTAAATTTAGCCAGATACTTAATGATTAATTTGCGTTTTCTGGGAGATGTTACCCCCCCAACATTCCAGGAAAGTATATTAATCTTGGAAACCATCTAATTAAATATTATGCTTAGTTGGTATTCTAAGACCGGCGATGGGGGGAGGAAGAGAGAAAAAAAAAAAGGTTTAAAAAAAGAAAAAAGTGTAAGGAAATATGCTTTTACTCCTAGGAACAAATACCCAACCTGACCACCAATGAAACCATGAGTTTATAATAATAAATTTCACTCCAACACTTTTTTTCCTTTAAAGAAAACAGTAAACAATATATCAAACAAACATGCGTCAAAAATAAAATCAATAATAAAAAATAACAGTTCAATCCAATACATTTCCGGTTTGTAAAAAATAAATTCCGCCTTAAACTACAAAGCACAGATGAACTCCTGAGCCTCTTGGGGATTATTGAGAACATAGGTACAAAAAAGAGAGAGAAGTTTGACAGTACCCAGCACTCACAAAACACTATATAGTAACAATATGCATTGAAAACCAGATTGTGTCAAGAACTGGTTATTAAAACGTAACTTTTACTAATGATAGAATAAAAAAGGTGGTAAATAGTACCAAATGTATAAGATAAATATGTGAGACATACATTTAAAACTTAGATTAAGAAACAGATCAGGACTGTGTGTGTGAGACTTCAAAAACAGAATTACTTCCCTGGGTAATAGTTCAAATACACCGTAACCCTCAGGGCTCAGAGAATACACGGATTGCTCTAAAGCTAATCTAAAAAGGGCATTGACCCCAACAACATTACCTAATCTGAGCAATACTGGTATCTAGAGCAGGAGAGGAAACGGTTTGTAAATGACTGATTAAGGAAGGCAATTGCCACATCAATAAAGGCCTCTGAGAAAGCCGTGCTAGCGGCAAAATGTACATCAGGCATTGTCTGTGTGCATGAGACTTGCTAATTTGTGTTTACCTGGGACCTTTCTAAGCTCATATTGATGTGGCAATTGCCTTCCTTAATCAGTCATTTACAAACCGTTTCCTCTCCAGCTCTAGATACCAGTATTGCTCAGATTAGGTAATGTTGTTGGGGTCAATCCCCTTTTTAGATTAGCTTTAGAGCAATCCGTGTATTCTCTGAGCCCTGAGGGTTACGGTGTATTTGAACTATTACCCAGGGAAGAAATTCTGTTTTTGAAGTCTCACACACACAGTCCTGATCTGTTTCTTAATCTAAGTTTTAAATGTATGTCTCACATATTTATCTTATACATTTGGTACTATTTACCACCTTTTTTATTCTATCATTAGTAAAAGTTATGTTTTAATAACCAGTTCTTGACACAATCCGGTTTTCAATGCATATTGTTACTATATAGTGTTTTGTGAGTGCTGGGTACTGTCAAACTTCTCTCTCTTTTTTGTACCTATATATCTATCAGACAGTCAGCACCCCCCTTCTCCTACACTTCACCAGTGATACTAACTGGTATATAATGAATACTGAATAAATTATATATCTACTATTATTTCAGCATACTATATTATGAAGGGGTTGATATTTGCTTAAACTAACACCGTTGCCACTATTTGCATTATTGAGAACATGGGGGGTAGTTATCAAGCCGTCTACTTTTCTGGCTTCGCCGGCCCAATACGCCCGCCTAAGCTCGCCTACCTTCGCCGCCGCGGACCTGAAAAAATACGCCTAAGTTATCAAATAAAGCTGTCAAAAAGCCGCGGGGCGATGAGCAGCGGACTGTGACAGTTATCACTCATCCGATCTCGCTGCTCTTCAGCTTTTTCCCAGCTTTATTGCTAGCCTGTCACTAAGCACTCACACTAAACTGGACTGTTCTACCCCCTATACCGGCGCCCCCCGCAACTAAATAAAGTTACTAACCCCTAAACCGCCGCTCCTAGACCCTGCCGCAACTCTGATAAATGTATTAACCCCTAAACCGCCGCTCCCGGAGCCCACCGCCACCTACATTATACCTAGTAACCCCTATCCTGCCCCCCCTATACCGTCGCCCTCTATAATAAAATTATTAACCCCTATCCTGCTGATCCCGCACCTCGCCGCAACTAAATAAATAGTTTAACCCCTAAACCGCCGCTCCCTGAACCCGCCGCAACCTATAATAAATTTATTAACCCCTATCCTGCCCCCCCTACACCGTCGCCACCTATAATAAATTTATTAACCCCTATCCTGCCCCCCACTACGACGCCGCCACTGTAATAAAATTATTAACCCCTAAACCTAAGTCTAACACTAACCCTAACGCCCCCCTAACTTAAATATTAATTAAATAAATCTAAATAATATTTATATTATGAACTAAATTAATCCCATTTAAAACTAAATACTTACCTTTAAAATAAACCCTAATATAGCTACAATATAAATAATAATTATATTGTAGCTATCTTAGGATTTATTTTTATTTTACAGGCATCTTTCAATTTATTTTAACTAGGTACAATAGCTATTAAATAGTTATTAACTATTTAATAGCTTACCTAGCTAAAATAAAGAGAAATTTACCTGTAAAATAAAAACTAACCTAAGTTACAATTACACCTAACACTACACTATACTAATTATTCCTATTTAAAACTAAATACTTACCTGTAAAATAAACCCTAAGATAGCTACAATGTAATTAATAATTACATTGTAGCTATCTTAGGCCTAGATTTGGAGTTCGGCGGTAAAAGGGCTGTTAACGCTCCGCGGGCTTTTTTCTGGCCGCACCATAAAATTAACTCTGGTATCGAGAGTTCAAACAAATGCTGCGTTAGGCTCCAAAAAAGGAGCGTAGAGCATTTTTACAGCAAAAGCAACTCTCGATACCAGAGTTGCTTACGGACGCGGCCGGCCTCAAAAACGTGCTCGTGCACGATTCCCCCATAGGAAACAATGGGGCTGTTTGAGCTGAAAAAAACCTAACACCTGCAAAAAAGCAGCGTTCAGCTCCTAACGCAGCCCCATTGTTTGCTATGGGGAAACACTTCCTACGTCTGCACCTAACACTCTAACATGTACCCCAAGTCTAAACACCCCTAGCCTTACACTTATTAACCCCTAATCTGCCGCCCCCGCTATCGCTGACCCCTGCATATTTTTTTAAACCCCTAATCTGCCGCTCCGTAAACCGCCACCACCTACGTTATCCCTATGTACCCCTAATCTGCAACCCCTAACACCGCCGACCCCTATATTATATTTATTAACCCCTAACCTGCCCCCCACAACGTCGCCGACACCTGCCTATACTTATTAACCCCTAATCTGCCGAGCGGACCTGAGCGCTACTATAATAAAGTTATTAACCCCTAATCCGCCTCACTAACCCTATCATAAATAGTATTAACCCCTAATCTGCCCTCCCTAACATCGCCGACACCTAACTTCAATTATTAACCCCTAATCTGCCGACCGGAGCTCACCGCTACTCTAATAAATTTTTTAACCCCTAAAGCTAATTCTAACCCTAACCCTAACACCCCCCTAAGTTAAATATAATATTTATCTAACGAAATAAATTAACTCTTATTAAATAACTTATTCCTATTTAAAGCTAAATACTTACCTGTAAAATAAATCCTAATATAGCTACAATATAAATTATAATTATATTATAGCTATTTTAGGATTAATATTTATTTTACAGGCAACTTTGTAATTATTTTAACCAGGTACAATAGCTATTAAATAGTTAAGAACTATTTAATAGTTACCTAGTTAAAATAATAACAAATTTACCTGTAAAATAAATCCTAACCTAAGTTATAATTAAACCTAACACTACCCTATCAATAAAATAATTAAATAAACTACCTACAATTACCTACAATTAACCTAACACTACACTATCAATAAATTAATTAAACACAATTCCTACAAATAAATACAATTAAATAAACTAGCTAAAGTACAAAAAATAAAAAAGAACTAAGTTACAGAAAATAAAAAAATATTTACAAACATAAGAAAAATATTACAACAATTTTAAACTAATTACACCTACTCTAAGCCCCCTAATAAAATAACAAAGCCCCCCAAAATAAAAAATTCCCTACCCTATTCTAAATTAAAAAAGTTACAAGCTCTTTTACCTTACCAGCCCTGAACAGGGCCCTTTGCGGGGCATGCCCCAAGAATTTCAGCTCTTTTGCCTGTAAAAAAAAACATACAATACCCCCCCCCCAACATTACAACCCACCACCCACATACCCCTAATCTAACCCAAACCCCCCTTAAATAAACCTAACACTAAGCCCCTGAAGATCTTCCTACCTTGTCTTCACCATCCAGGTATCACTGATCCGTCCTGGCTCCAAGATCTTCATCCAACCCAAGCGGGGGTTGGCGATCCATAATCCGGTCCAGAAGAGGCTCCAAAGTCTTCCTCCTATCCGGCAAGAAGAGGACATCCGGACCAGCAAACATCTTCTCCAAGCGGCATCTTCGATCTTCTTCCATCCGGAGCGAAGCGGCAGGATCCTGAAGACCTCCAGCGCGGAACATCCATCCGGACCGACGACTGAACGACGAATGACTGTTCCTTTAAGGGACGTCATCCAAGATGGCGTCCCTCGAATTCCGATTGGCTGATAGGATTCTATCAGCCAATCGGAATTAAGGTAGGAATTTTCTGATTGGCTGATGGAATCAGCCAATCAGAATCAAGTTCAATCCGATTGGCTGATCCAATCAGCCAATCAGATTGAGCTTGCATTCTATTGGCTGTTCCGATCAGCCAATAGAATGCGAGCTCAATCTGATTGGCTGATTGGATCGGCCAATCGGATTGAACTAGATTCTGATTGGCTGATTCCATCAGCCAATCAGAAAATTCCTACCTTAATTCCGATTGGCTGATAGAATCCTATCAGCCAATCGGAATTCGAGGGACGCCATCTTGGATGACGTCCCTTAAAGGAACAGTCATTCGTCGTTCAGTCGTCGGTCCGGATGGATGTTCCGCGCTGGAGGTCTTCAGGATCCTGCCGCTTCGCTCCGGATGGAAGAAGATCGAAGATGCCGCTTGGAGAAGATGTTTGCCGGTCCGGATGTCCTCTTCTTGCCGGATAGGAGGAAGACTTTGGAGCCTCTTCTGGACCGGATTATGGATCGCCAACCCCCGCTTGGGTTGGATGAAGATCTTGGAGCCAGGACGGATCGGTGATACCTGGATGGTGAAGACAAGGTAGGAAGATCTTCAGGGGCTTAGTGTTAGGTTTATTTAAGGGGGGTTTGGGTTAGATTAGGGGTATGTGAGTGGTGGGTTGTAATGTTGGGGGGGGTATTGTATGTTTTTTTTTACAGGCAAAAGAGCTGAACTTCTTGGGGCATGCCCCGCAAAGGGCCCTGTTCAGGGCTGGTAAGGTAAAAGAGCTTGTAACTTTTTTAATTTAGAATAGGGTAGGGAATTTTTTATTTTGGGGGGCTTTGTTATTTTATTAGGGGGCTTAGAGTAGGTGTAATTAGTTTAAAATTGTTGTAATATTTTTCTTATGTTTGTAAATATTTTTTTATTTTCTGTAACTTAGTTCTTTTTTATTTTTTGTACTTTAGCTAGTTTATTTAATTGTATTTATTTGTAGGAATTGTGTTTAATTAATTTATTGATAGTGTAGTGTTAGGTTAATTGTAGGTAATTGTAGGTAGTTTATTTAATTATTTTATTGATAGGGTAGTGTTAGGTTTAATTATAACTTAGGTTAGGATTTATTTTACAGGTAAATTTGTTATTATTTTAACTAGGTAACTATTAAATAGTTCTTAACTATTTAATAGCTATTTTACCTGGTTAAAATAATAACAAAGTTGCCTGTAAAATAAATATTAATCCTAAAATAGCTATAATATAATTATAATTTATATTGTAGCTATATTAGGATTTATTTTACAGGTAAGTATTTAGCTTTAAATAGGAATAATTTATTTAATAAGAGTTAATTTATTTCGTTAGATAAAAATTATATTTAACTTAGGGGGGTGTTAGTGTTAGGGTTAGACTTAGCTTTAGGGGTTAATCCATTTATTAGAATAGCGGTGAGCTCCGGTCGGCAGATTAGGGGTTAATAATTGAAGTTAGGTGTCGGTGATGTTAGGGAGGGCAGATTAGGGGTTAATACTATTTATGATAGGGTTAGTGAGGCGGATTAGGGGTTAATACATTTATTATAGTAGCGCTCAGGTCCGCTCGGCAGATTAGGGGTTAATAAGTGTAGGCAGGTGTCGGCGACGTTGAGGGGGGCAGATTAGGGGTTAATAAATATAATATAGGGGTCGGCGATGTTAGGGCAGCAGATTAGGGGTACATAGGGATAACGTAGGTGGCGGCGATTTGCGGTCGGAAGATTAGGGGTTAATTATTTTAAGTAGCTGGCGGCGACGTTGTGGGGGGCAAGTTAGGGGTTAATAAATGTAATACAGGGGTCGGCGGGGTTAGGGGCAGCAGATTAGGGGTACATAAGTATAACGTAGGTGGCGGTCGGCAGATTAGGGGTTAAAAATTTTAATCGAGTGGCGGCGGTGTGGGGGGACCTCGGTTTAGGGGTACATAGGTAGTTTATGGGTGTTAGTGTACTTTAGGGTACAGTAGTTAAGAGCTTTATAAACCGGCGTTAGCCAGAAAGCTCTTAACTCCTGCTATTTTCAGGCGGCTGGAATCTTGTCGTTAGAGCTCTAACGCTCACTTCAGAAACGACTCTAAATACCAGCGTTAGAAAGATCCCATTGAAAATATAGGCTACGCAAATGGCGTAGGGGGATCTGCGGTATGGAAAAGTCGCGGCTGAAAAGTGAGCGTTAGACCCTTTAATCACTGACTCCAAATACCAGCGGGCGCCCAAAACCAGCATTAGGAGCCTCTAACGCTGGTTTTGACGGCTACCGCCGAACTCCAAATCTAGGCCTTAGGATTTATATTTATTTTACAGTTAACTTTGTATTTATTTTAGCTAGTTAGAATAGTTATTAAATAGTTATTAACTATTTAATAACTACCTAGCTAAAAGAAATACAAAATTACCTGTAAAATAAATCCTAACCTAAGTTACAATTAAACCTAATACTACACTATCATTAAATTAATTAAATAAACTACCTACAAATAACTACAATTAAATACAATTACATAAACTAACTAAAGTACAAAAAATAAAAAAAGCTAAGTTACAGAAAATAAAAAAATAAGTTACAAACATTTTACAAATATTACAACAATTTTAAGCTACTTACACCTAATCTAAGCCCCCTAATAAAATAACAAACCCCCCCAAAATAAAAAAATGCCCTACCCTATTCTAAATTAAATAAAGTTCAACGCTCTTTTACCTTACCAGCCCTTAAAAGGGCCATTTGTGGGGGCATGCCCCCAAAAGTTCAGCTCTTTTGCCTGTAAATGAAAAATACAATCCCCCCAACATTAAAACCCACCACCCACATACCCCTAATCAAACCCAAACCCCCCTTACAAAAACCTAACACTAATCCCCTGAAGATCTTCCTACTTTGAGTCGTCTTCACTCAGCCGAGCAGCGATGGAACCCAAGTGGACATCCGGACCGGCAGAAGTGATCATCCAAGGGGCGCTGAAGAAATCTTCCATCCGATGAAGTCATCATCCAGGCGGCGCTGAAGAAGTCTTCGATCCGGGCGATGTCATCTTCCAAGCCGGGTCTTGAATCTTCCTTCCGCCGCCGCGGAACATCCTTCTTCACCGACGGACTACGACGAATAAAGGCTCCTTTAAGGGACATCATCCAAGATGGCGTTCCCTCAATTCCGATTGGCTGATAGGATTCTATCAGCCAATCAGAATTAAGGTAGGAAAAATCTGATTGGCTGATGGAATCAGCCAATCAGATTCAAGTTCAATCCGATTGGCTGATCCAATCAGCCAATCAGATTGAGCTTGCATTCTATTGGCTGATCGGAACAGCCAATATAATGCGAGCTCAATCTGATTGGCTGATTGGATCAGCCAATCGGATTGAACTTGAATCTGATTGGCTGATTCCATCAGCCAATCAGATTTTTCCTACCTTAATTCCGATTGGCTGATAGAATCCTATCAGCCAATCGGAATTGAGGGGACGCCATCTTGGATGACGTCCCTTAAAGGAGCCTTCATTCGTCGTAGTCCGTCGGTGAAGAAGGATGTTCCGCGGCGGCGGAAGGAAGATTCAAGACCCGGCTTGGAAGATGACATCGTCCGGATCGAAGACTGCTTCAGCGCCGCCTGGATGATGACTTCATCGGATGGAAGATTTCTTCAGCGCCCCTTGGATGATCACTTCTGCCGGTCCGGATGTCCACTTGGGTTCCATCGCTGCTCGGCTGAGTGAAGACGACTCAAGGTAGGATGATCTTCAGGGGATTAGTGTTAGGTTTTTGTAAGGGGGGTTTGGGTTAGATTAGGGGTATGTGGGTGGTGGGTTTTAATGTTGGGGGGGGTTTGTATTTTTCATTTACAGGCAAAAGAGCTGAACTTTTGGGGGCATGCCCCCACAAATGGCCCTTTTAAGGGCTGGTAAGGTAAAAGAGCGTTGAACTTTATTTAATTTAGAATAGGGTAGGGCATTTTTTTATTTTGGGGGGTTTGTTATTTTATTAGGGGGCTTAGATTAGGTGTAAGTAGCTTAAAATTGTTGTAATATTTGTAAAATGTTTGTAACTTATTTTTCTATTTTCTGTTACTTAGCTTTTTTATTTTTTGTACTTTAGTTAGTTTATGTAATTGTATTTAATTGTAGTTATTTGTAGGTAGTTTATTTAATTAATTTAATGATAGTGTAGTATTAGGTTTAATTGTAACTTAGGTTAGCATTTATTTTACAGGTAATTTTGTATTTCTTTTAGCTAGGTAGTTATTAAATAGTTAATAACTATTTAATAACTATTCTAACTAGCTAAAATAAATACAAAGTTACCTGTAAAATAAATATAAATCCTAAGATAGCTACAATATAATTATTATTTATATTGTAGCTATATTAGGATTTATTTTACAGGTAAGTATTTCGTTTTAAATAGAAATAATTTATTAAAGTATAGTGTAGTGTTAGGTGTAATTGTAACTTAGGTTAGTTTTTATTTTACAGGTAAATTTCTCTTTATTTTAGCTAGGTAAGCTATTAAATAGTTAATAACTATTTAATAGCTATTGTACCTAGTTAAAATAAATTGAAAGTTGCCTGTAAAATAAAAATAAATCCTAAGATAGCTACAATATAATTATTATTTATATTGTAGCTATATTAGGGTTTATTTTACAGGTAAGCATTTAGTTTTAAATAGGATTAATTTAGTTAATAATATAAATATTATTTAGATTTATTTAATTAATATTTAAGTTAGGGGGGCGTTAGGGTTAGTGTTAGACTTAGGTTTAGGGGTTAATAACGTTATTATAGAGGGCGGCGGTATAGGGGGGCAGGATAGGGGTTAATAGGTATAATGTAGGTGGCGGTGGGCTCTGGGAGCGGTGGTTTAGGGGTTAATATGAATAGAGTAGCTTGCGGTGGGCTCCGGGAGCGGCGGTTTAGGGGGTAATAACTTTATTTACTTGCGGCGGTGTAGGGGGGACAGATTAGGGGTGTTTAGACTCGGGGTACATGTTAGGGTGTTAGGTGCAGACATCTCCCATAGGAATCAATGGGATGTCTGTCAGCAGCGAACTTGTACTTTCGCTATGGTCAGACTCCCATTGATTCCTATGGGATCCGCCGCCTCCTGGCTGGCGCTTTGAAAACCAGGTACGCTGGGCCGTAAAAGTGCCGAGCGTACCTGCTAGTTTTTTGATAACTAGCAAAAGTAGTGAGATTGTGCCGCACTTGTGTGCGGAACATCTGGAGTGACGTAAGAATCGATCTGTGTCGGACTGAGTCCGGCGGATCGAAGCTTACGTCACAAAATTCTACTTTTGCCGGTCTCGAGCCTTTGATAACTAAGGCGAATCAGCCTCGCCACAAATACGCTGCGGAATTCCAGCGTATTTGAGGTTGACGGCTTGATAACTAGGCCCCCATGTCTGACGCCATTCTCATCCACTATGATCTTAGCAGAGTATGTAATCCACGCTTTCAAGCCTTTACTGGTGATCCTAGTACAATAGGGGACCATTTGTTTCCTTTTAACAGATGTCTCTACCGAGAAATCTTGAAAAAATAATAATTTGTTTTTCTCAAAAATAAATTCCTGTGACTTTCTGTGTAATTTTAAGAATTCAACCTTGTCCTGATATCTAAGTAGCTTAAAGATACACATTCAACTCCTGTTAGCAGTAGTTACACACCAACCCTATGCACTCTTTCCACTGCAAGGGGTAGTTGTTGAGCGGGAAAACCTAGCGCTTTGGGGAGTAACGAAGAGGTAACCTTTAACAGGTCCTCATACTCAGGGGATTCGGGAAGTCCAATAATTCTGATATTATTCCACCTGGAGTGATCCTCAAGGTCCTCCAGACGGGATTGTAAGCTAGATATTTTAACTTCCTGGTCATGCACTACTTTATCTTGGACATTAGCCCGATCCTCCAAGTCTGAGATCCTGTTTTCTGCCTCATTCATTCTTGAAGCAAATTGCTTGACCTCGTTTGACAGCGATACAATATCTGTGGAAATCCTGCTAAGCTCTTTCTTGATAATATCAAATTGGGGAGTAAAAATTTCAGTTAATTGTGATACTAAGTTACCTACATCTAGGTGGGATGTACCCCCATCCAGCAAGGGATCTAATGAAGTGTCTACACTCCTAACCTTCCTGTCCTTGATTTTAGGTGGAACTTTGTTTCGTATGAGTAATAAATCTTTCCATGTACCCAGTGATTAAGAAATACGTGAAAAAACAAACAACAAAATACAACCATACAACAAATGTGATATCAAAACCATGAAAACATTACAGCCCCTAAATGAATAGGAGATAATAATAAAAAAAAAAGAAAATAAAAAGAAAAGCTTCTATTGTGAGAGTGATTTCCCCCCCCCCCCCTTTAAAGGGATACACAAAGGATATATTAACTAGTGAGTTTAGGGCCTTTAACGTGAATACGTGTCAGTTATAGAGAGTGGACAGATAAGGGGATATATCACCTAGTTTCAGCAGTTAACCATTATATCTTAGTACCAAAATATTGAATGATATTTCTCAAAAAAGAAAACAAAACAAAAAAATGAAAAAATAAAAAGCCAAAAAAAGGAACAAACAAAATAATAGAATGTCAGCAAACACAGGATTGCTCCACCAAAAACTTAGACAGTCACATATATACTGCTTGTGACTTCTGTTCCTTTCTCCTTTTTCCCACTGTGTTTTTCTAGAAAATTCAAATGATGACTACGCAGGGAATCAGGGAGCTCCAAACCAGGAAAAAAGTTCCATCAACTGAGGAGGTAGTAATGTGAATAAGTGGGTCACCCGTTTACACAGTTCACCAACTATCCCCTAAAAAACAAAGGGAAATCCCAAACAAGTCTCTAAAGAGGAAGGTGTACCTCCTTATTGGTCTTTAGGCTGTATCAGCTTTTGTATAAATATCAAGACCAAACAGAATTACCCATCACATCAGCAATGTGAAAATAATTAATCTTGCTGCACACTCAGGATCCTTATTTCCCCTAAGCTGCGGTAGGAGGAAAACAGCTTGGCAGCTAGTAACATAGGGTACGCTCCACCCTAGCTCATATCAGGTCAGCCTCCCAAGGAAAGTCAGTGAGCTGCGCCCTCTGCTGATCTCCTATTCCAAACATTTATGTTCCAATATATCAGGGGGGTATACAACCAAAACAGGTAGGTCTTACCCAGAGAGATTCAAAGTTTGACGAGCCTTGGGCACCACAGTAGAGAAGAGCGTCCCCTCAGGCCTCCGACCGACCAGATGTCACACTCAACTGCGAGGAGGGAGCGCTGCCCACCGATCACTCCTCAGACACCCCACCCCCTCCTACAAGAGGTTACTCCACTCAGAGAGCCCGGGAGATTCACCGGGGTTGACTTGCCTGCCCGCTCTAGGCGCCTCTCCTCTCCTCCCCGTGTGTATCTTTGGCGGCTGGTGCGGTATCCACCGCTTGGCTTAACCGCCAGTTCAAGGGCTTCCATGGCATAGGTGTAGACACAGCCTGTAGTCCTGCAGTCGATCCCAGATGATCTGGGTATTGCAGGCAAACAAATGCTGGGGGAGATGTCCTTGCTCCTGCTTTCCAGAGCACAACGAGCTGCACAGCGTGCCTAACAGCTCCGCCCCCACTGGAAGTCCACAACTTTCCAAATTCAGCAGTCCGTTTTTCTATAATGTCACATTGCATTCCTTTGAAGAAGTTGCCTACCGCTCAGGAGCTTGCTTCAATTTTTGCCCGGGAGGTTTTACATGGGTTACCCAAGGAGATAGTGTTGGACCGGGGTAGCCAGTTTGTCTCCAGATTTTGGCGTTCCTTTTGTGCTCAAATGGGGATCCAGCTTTCCTTCTCCTCGGCATATCACCCTCAATCCAATGGGGCTGCAGAATGGTCTAATCAAGCTCTGGAACAGTTCCTCCGTTGCTATGTCTCAGATCACCACAAGAATTGGTCTAAAAAGATAAAAAGTGAATAGAAGTGCGCTAAGGAACTAATACCAAGCACCTCTCTAAAAGACACTATCCCTAAAGAGTGTCAGGTTATAGTTTAAACAGTGTGTAAAGCTTTTTACGGCTTACAGATAAAGAGGGCACCAAGGGCTAAAGGTATCAGACACCAAATATATCGTTTTATAAAAACATTTAATAGATACAAATAAACATCCTAAAAATTAAACAATCTAAACAGGGACGTCTCCCTAGGCTTAAAACTCTATATTGCAATAATCGAATTAGATATAAAAAGGAAATTGGTTAGAATAAAATTCATATACGATCTGCTAATTAGTGCAATAAAAAGTAGGTTATATAAAAGAGAACAAGTTGATGCAATAAAAACACAATACAGGTTACTCTGAAAGCTTAGATATAAGTATGGCCAATATGGATATATCAGTTTCAAATGGATCCAATTATTTTGTTTCCCAAGTATAGTGAGAGATAAAAAATGGCGTGGAACTTTCCAACTTCTAAGAGGTTAACAATAGATATACAGTCCACCAAGGAATTGGTTTTGTAACTTGGGTTCAATATATATACAATCACTGTATTTACAGCGCTTTACTTTACCGCTTCTTCAGTCTTCGGTCACACCAGGGACCGCTACGAAATCCAAGGCAGTCTCTCCCGAGCTGCAAACACAGACCACACACACGTTGGGACGGCGTCTGACGTCACGCCTCATCCGTTCGTCTCCTATATAGAAAAATGGGAGCGTACTTATATCAGCTGTAGAAAAGTTGTCAGTAGTGTTAGTTCCTTCAATACTCCAGCCCTGTGCTATGCACTTAGACTTGTGAATACAGTGGGATATTTAGATTCATCCACGCTGTAAATTTAAGAGAGTTGTAGCGGAGAGGTTAACCCAGGTTAAATGGCAATACTGTTCATAGCTATAAGGTGATGTTAGTCACTCTTGGTGTGCTGCTGCAAAGTCACAAGGCAATCGACGCGTTTCACCCACCTGTGGGCTTTATCAAGATAATTGTGACTTGCAGCAAGGACCTTTTTTAAATGTTCAGAATGTGTGTGATTGGCTGTGTACCTAATTGGTGTATTCCATTCCTTTGATTCAATGTTCATGTATCCCAAGGGAAAAAAACATGTTGTTGATCTAATAAATTCTTCTGGCACATACATTTGCAATTCATCTAAGCCTCCTTTTTTTGGCACATACTTAAGATATATTATTTCTAAGCTCTCTTATTGTAGAGTAATGCCTATTAAAATTGCATCATATTGAATATAAGTTCAAATATAATTAGTCCCTCAGGTATATAAGCAGATCTTCCAGATTATATATTCATCACTCATTATGAAACATAACAAACAATTTGCCATATATATAAATAAAATATTCAGATATGCTATTTTAAAAAAGAGAGATGATCTATATATTTATTCTAAAATCTTATAAAGTGTATGTAGTAGGTGGCAGGGCTGCCCGTAGGAATTATTTGGATAAAAGTTTATTTAAAATAGAATAAATTATTAAAAATAAAGTGAAAATATAACAGTGTACCAAGTGTATAACCTAATTTAAAAAAAAAAAAACGGAAAAAGGAAAAAAGAGAAAAGAAAAAAAGAGAATGGGGATCTAAATAAATTACAGTGACTTTTATAATTGGTCTGAACTGTTACCTTGGGCAGAGTTTGCTCGTAATAGTGCTATTAATGCTTCCTCCAAGTTATCCCCGTTCATGGTGAATTATGGGTTTCAACCATCCTTGTTGCCCGATTCATTCATGTCTCAGGGTATTCTGGCTTTGCAGGAGCATCTCCAGCAACTCTGTTCCACGTGGGTGCAGATTCAGGATTGCCTTCATCGTTCTATGAAGCACCAAAAGTTCCAGGCTGAGCGTAGGCATCTTCCCGCGCCTTCCTACCAGGTTGGTGAGAGAGTTTGGCTGTCCTCTTGCAACTTGGACCTTCGTGTGCCTTCCAATAAACTGGCTCCCCATTATGTTGGTCCTTTTCGAATACTCCGATGGGTCAATCCTGTAGCCTACGCTCTTGACCTTCCTCCTACAATGTGCACCTCCAATGTTTTTCATGTCTCTCTGTTGAAACCATTGGTTGTAATTGGTTTACCACTGTGTTGCCTTGTCCCCGTACTATCTTTGTTGACAACCATAAGGAGTATAAGGTCAGCAGCATTATTGACTCTCGTATGTCCAGGGGCCGCGTACAGTATTTGGTTCACTCCTCCGTGCCCTCCATGCCCGTTTCCCCAATAAGCCTTTTGTTCTCCCGCAGGGGAGGGGTCGTTGAAGGGAGGGTACTGTCAGGGTTTTTCCCTGCTTTGTTTGCCATGTGCTGCTGGCAGCCATTTTACACACCACTCTTGATGACTCTGGTGCATACTGTGTGAGGCTGCTCATTTCCTGCACTTCCTTTTATGGCCAGACTGGTGTACATCATCTGTGTGAGACAGGATGCAGTTTCAGAATTGTGATGTCATCACTTATTATTTAAAGCGCCTCTGTTCAGTATGCTTTGCCCATGCGTTGTCTCAGACCTGTTTGTGAGAGCTCCTGTGTATTACCTGGCTGTCTGACGTCCCTCCTGGTTCCTGATCCCTGGCTTGTCCCTGACTCTGCGGTTCACCTTGTTCCTGATTCCGGCTCGTCTGACTACTCGCTTTGGCTCCTGACTCAGCTCGTCTGACTACCAGCTCTGGTTTTGATTCCTGGCTTGTTATTTGACTTGTGGACTTTTTATTATTTTTTGCTATTAATAAAGGTGTGATTATTTTTGCACTTCTCGTCTCAGTCTGATTCCTGGCACCCTGACACAAGCATCTGAAAAAAGAGACAATCTGCCCCTACTCGATCCGATCCTGGATCAGGCCCCTTCATGACGATTTGTTCTCAGCTGGTTTCTTAATCTGTTAGGACTTATTCCAGGACTAAGCCAGCTTCCAAGTACTCTTTGGCTGCTTGGACTTGGATGAGGATTGCTGTCGTTGTGATTTGTCAGAACAAATGGAACGGAAATTAGACAATTGCCATCCCTTAGGCCTATTCTTCATATCCTGTGGTAGAAAGGCACCTTTACCTCTGGCCCTGGACTGAATAAAATCTTCCCCTTGAAAGGAAGAGAAAGGAGTCTGAAGTTAGAAGTCATATCCGCAGACCAATACTTCAACCAGAGAGCCCAGTGGGCTATGACCGCAAAGTCAGAACCATTGGCATTTAGGTAAATAATCTGCATTTTCTTGTCACATACGAAGTAGTTAGCAATTTTCAGAGCTATAATTGTCTCCTGAATATCCTCAAGGGGAGTCTCCTCCTCAATGAGCTCCAACAGAGTGTCACACCAGTAGGTAGCTGCTCCAGCAACTACGGCTACAGCTGCCACCGGTTGAAATAAAAACCCTGTATGTTGAAACATCTTCCTCAGAAAAGTTTTAATTTTCTTGTCCATAGGCTCTCTAAAAGAAGATCTTCCAGAGGGATAGTAGTACGCTTAGCCAGCATAGAAATGGCACCATCCACCTTAGGCATGGAGCCCTACAAATCTAATTGAGAGTCAGGTACCAGGAATAATTTTTTAAAAGTAGACAAGGGGGAAAAAGAAGTTTCTATTTTTTCCCATTCGTTACTAATAATGTTCGCCATCTTAACTGGCACAGGAAAAGTCAGAGGGACCTTCCTGTCTTCATAAACCCTGTTTAATTTAGGGATCTTAGGTTCATCAGGGAGTTTAGCCTCTGGAACCTCTAACATAGACAGAACCTCCTTTAATAAAAAACGCTGAAGGAGGTCTAGAAACTGAAGTCTCAGACTCAGAAAGTTCACCCTCTGAAGTTACAGAGGTTAACTAACCTCGGATAGATGGGACATAGTAGCTAAACTCGACAAATATTTAGATGACTCTAGGTCAGGAGAACTATGTTTAAACTTTCTCTTACACAGTTCTCAAGTGTGACACTCTTGCAGCGACGCCCTGATATGGACTTGAGTGTGTAACAGCAAGCAGGGAAACTCGTCAATACTAATTGCTCAGGAGTTGTTAGGTCAACCGTCTGGATGGGTTCGCAGAAAAACTTTCCCTGCATCTCCAGACTCTAACTTTTATCAATACTCTCATTGAGAGATTGACATGATTACTTAAAACTCTGGTCCTTTCTTGAAGGGAACATACCCATTACTGGACTATCCAAAACTTCTGACACTTCTCTGCCACTTCCTATATTGACAAAAGGCAAAAAATGACTGGGGGAAAGGGGAAGTGGGAGGGATATTTAAGCCTTTGGCTTGGGTGTCTTTGCCTCCTGGTGGCCAGATGTTGCGTTTCCCAAAAGTAAGGAATGAAGTTGTGGACTCTCCCTGGCTTATGGAAGGAAAAGAAATTATTGGCATCCTGGCAGGGACCCTATGAGGTAATTGAAAGGAAACGTGAAGTTAATTATAAAGAAAAGCAACCAAGTAGGAAAAAATATATCCAGTTAATTTATTGAATCCTTGGAAAGAAAGGGGAGTCCTTGTTACTAAAGAAGTAATAGCTTATAGTGTTGAAAATAAAAATGAATCTGAAGTAAATATTTTAGAAACTTTGTCTGCACATCAGAGACAAGAGGTAAAAGAGTTCATAAGAATAAATAATGAAGTGTAACTGGAGTAGACAAACTGTACTTGTACCAAAACCTGATGGCACAATTGGATTCTGAAATGATTATCATGAACTGAATTAGATTTCAAAATTTGGTGCGTATTCTATGTCAAGAATTAATGAGTTGGTAGAGAGACTAGGGAAAGACTGAAACCTCACCACAATATTGTCATATGCCACTCACAGCGCAGGCAAAAAACTACATTTTCAACATACAATGGTCTATTTCAGTATACAGTGTTGTCTTTCGGCTTACACGGGCCATCTGCTGTGCAGTGGCATACTTAGATGATGTTGTGATACATAGCGAGTATCAGAAATCTCGTCTACCAAAAGTACAAGCCATTCTAAATTCAATACAAAATGCTGGCTTATCAGCTAACCATAGAAAATGTACAGTTGGCCTAGAAGAGGCTAAATACTTAAGCTATTCCATTTGCCAAGGTTTTGTCAAACCCCAGGTTGTTAAAAATGAAGCCATACAAAACATTAACTAAGAAGCACAAGATTTTCTTGGTTTGATTGGGTATTACATGATATTTATTTCTAATTTTGCAATGATTGCTAGTCATTTACATAATTTGGTCTAAAAAAGAAAAGGAACAGATGCGCCAAGCATGGCCTAGTAACGTCAAAACACCAGAGCACACAGGACCAACAGATAGAATATACTCACAAGTGAGGCGCACCCTTATGGTGCTATTGTAGCAGACTGGAACTATAAACGTGGTCCAGATCACGTCACCACCAGTTAGAGATCCAAAGCCAGATGATCCTTAGGATGGTCTATTAGTTAAATCCTGAAATATAACAAGGCAAAAACATAGCCCAGTACTGTTTAGGCTAAGAGATTAGAGTATTTAAAAGTTGCACTTACAAAAGGTGAAGCACCGCCAGGTGCAATATCAGCGTTACTGGGACCTCTCAGCCGCCAAGTGGACTGCAGATTCCAGCCAGCAGGATAAAGGTGGATTAAAGTGTGGTGTGTACCGAGTGTGCCCCCTTAGAGTGTGGTGTGTACCGAGTGCGCCCCCTTAGAGTGTGGTGTGTACCGAGTGCACACCACCCTCTCTATTTTCTTGTTATTTACATAATTTGGCAAAAACAAATTGTTAAATGGTCAGAAACTGAAAAAGCATTCAAACAGATTAAGGAAGCAATATGTGACCAGCCAGTTCTGTTAACCCCTGACATTTCCAAGGAGTTTATTTTGCAGACTGATGCTTTAGATGTGGGTCTTGGAGCATTCCGTTCTCAAGAGAGACAGGGTGAAGTGCACACTGGCTTGTATTTGAGAAGGAATTTTGATCCCCATGAAAGGAAATATGCAATAGTAGAGGAGTGTCTGGTGATAAAATGGGTTGATGACACTCTAAAATATCTTTTATGGAGGACATTCAGACTGGTGACTGATCATGATCCACTTACATAGATTAGAGAAAACAAAGAGAAAGAAAGTAGGATTACCCATTGGTTTCTGAGTTTGCAACTATATCATTTTTCTATTGAACATAGTTAAAATGGAGATGCTGATAGTCTATTTGCTATGTTCACTCATCCCAGTGGGGATTGTTTAAAATGGAATCTGTTTCCCCACAAATTCTACAATGTTCTTGGAGGAATTAAAAATGTACAATTAATTGTGTATCATGGGCTGATAATCCACTTCACAGTTTGGATGTGACAGAGAATTGCAGGTGAGGAATCCAGTTCACGTTTCCCCTTCAAGCTACAGTTTTCTCACTTGCAGGTAATTAATGTCAATTAGCTTTTGTTAAATAGTGTGTGCTGGGGCTGCTAGTCAGAACCTGTATGAGAGAGACAGAATATATGCTGGAGCCGATCTGCTGTCTCGACTTTCTAGGCCTATAAGATTGATATTGCTTTGTAATTTTGCAGTTGTGTGGAAAAGCCACACAACTTTAGTCAGGACTACTCTATTCTGTTTAGCAAGTGCTATTGAGCAAAGATTAATTTTGTCTTGTTTATGTTAATATGTATTCCGGCAAATTGACTGTGAATAAACAGGCCAATGCTTTTACACCTAATCCAATATGTTTGGAGTAATTTTCTGCTGTAAAATACTGTGTGCTAAAGCTGTTCCCAGGACAAAATCCCAAGGAGAGGTGTCTTTTTCTCACAATACATACATACCTAAGATTTTAGGGATTTTTCTTCTCCTATTTTACTTTTTTAGATGCTTGACTTAATATTGTTAGGTTTATTCTATTTCACATTACCATAAGTACATTTTACATGATTTTAGTTATTTCCCCCCCTCTTTTTATCATGGCTCGGTTCACCAATTTTTCTAATTGTTCTTCTTTTTTCATTTAATATTCTTTTTTCATTAATAGCTATCAACGTTTTAGATTATTTTAGCATTTGATGGCTTCCTAATAGTCACAACACTAATTAGTTTTTCATGATATACTTTGTGCCATTGTGAGGACAACTTAGTTAAAGCATTTTATTATGTTACATGATCATACACTTTTTTAATTTTCATGCTATTTATAAATCCTTTTTCAATTCTTATATTTTCACTAATACTTAAAACATTTTCATAAATCGTTATTTTTGTTATTAGCTGATTTTTCGTTGGTGCCAAAATACTTGTTTGTGCACTATTTTCTGACAGCAATCCCAGTATCACACCACAAGATTAATTTAATATTGTGGTAAAAAATTGGACAAGTCATTCTTCTGGGCCAAATGCCACATTTGGGAACTAATTATAATTACATTGATGTACCATAAAATAGTATACACAGTTTTTTACTCATGAATAATGTTAACAGCTGCATTAATTGATATTTTATAATTTTGTATTTAGTTTTTTTTATTTTAATTGTCGGCAATGGGATTTTATTTTAAGTTTTTTTTTCTAAATGATTGTAGTTGCTAAATGTCATAAAGTAATTTAATTTCCCATTGTGTACACTTTTAACTCAATAATTATGGAAAGTTGATTCATCGCCAAACACATTTACTTTAGCGTTCGTATTTCCATACATATTAAAAAAACAGTGTCTATCATTCTAGTCAAAGATAATGTGATTGGATTGCCATATACCTAAACGTATTAAATAGATTTCATTGCTTTTAAAATTCAAGTTAAATTGGCATAGTAAACCTGTAAAACATCCATTTGTTTTATAAAAAAATGTATTTCAGGACCTTTCGGTTAATTGCCTGTCATTACAAATAAAAAAGTTGGACATGTGCCTAAATTAAAAGAAAGTTGGACCTACTGTAGTGTGACAAAAGGTGATGAATTAGGAAAACGGAATCTTTAATAACTGAAAGGGTTATGAAAAGGTTAGCTATTTTTGAAATTGATAACAGTAGAATAAAATTCCTCTACATGAAAAGCAGTAACAATGCCTGTTAAATTAAACTTTCATACTTTTCTTAGTACAGTTAATTATTTAAGTCTATAGGGTCCTTGTATGTTCCAAAGACATGAATCATTATAATGCCTGAAAATTGTACATTCTGCTTTTAGGTAAATCGATATTCTTTCTATATATCTTTTTATTTACGTCTAATCTTAGTCTATATATAGAGGCCAAATTATCAAATGTCTTGCAGACCTGATCCGACAGTGCGGATCAGGTCCGCAAGACATCTCTAAATGCGGAGAGCAATACGCTCTCTGTATTCAGCATTGCACCAGCAGCTCACAAGAACTGCTGGTGCAACGCTGCCCCCTGCAGACTCGCGGCCAATGGGCCGCAGCAGGGAGAGGTCAATCAACCCAATCATACTCGATCGGGTTGATTTCTGCCTATTCCTGTCCGTCTGCTCAGAGCAGGCGAACAGGGTTATGGAGCAGCGGTCTTTGTGACTGCTGCTCCATAACTTGGCGAGTCTAAAGACTCGCCAGAAACACGGGGCATCAAGTTCCATACGGAGCTTGATAGGTCCCAGTGTTTCAATCTGTCTGTCTTATATAGTATACAATTTGTCTGATTCTGCTTCTAGATTAAAAACAACAACAGACTGGTAAAATAAACCGTTAAAAACATGAAATTCAGGGGGCGGAGCCGGGTGTCACCAAAGATGGCGGCGTAATTCCGAGCTCCGTTGATGGCTCAGTAACTAAGTTTAATTAACAGGGGACTGCTCTGCTCTAATAGGGGCAAAATGAAGAAATCGCCTCACTAAGAACTCAGGAACCGCTTTCGACATTTCAACAAGACAACGGAACGGCTGAAAGCTGACGCGGCAGTGATCCCAAATGCGGCCTAGTCACGCTCAAAGCGCTCTACGCAGCTGGTGGCGGGGAACATATCTCGAGGCTCCGGAGGGCCGCAGCAAGAACATCGGGACCCCTACCGCCCTCAGCAACCAGCGGTGAGTGCTGCGTATCTTACCCCGATCAGATTGGGGGCATAAGTAAATAAGCCTACAGCAACCTGGGCGATAACCGGTCACTTTATATCCTTGACTGACTGTGGCAGCATTCAGCGCACCACTTAGACTCCAGACAAACAGGGTATATATTTCTCCAGTACCCTTAAATAATAAAACCCTCTGTGGGGGAAGGTACATTACAGTGCAAGCTCATGATTAATCTACAAATTGTCTCTCAATCCCTTGGCCCCTGCTCTTAAACAAGCAGCACACGTGGGATATTACAAGACAGCGCATATTATAAACAACGGCTGCCCTACACTCACTGGACTTAAACTTTAACATCTTTGCAATGGCAACTAGGCAAAAACCCAGACAGGAGAAGCCAAGTAAACCTCAATCTAGTAAGAATCACTCAGTCACATCATACTTCAGTGCAACTGAACAAACAGTACACAGTGACAGCCCACTGCCAGGGACAACTGAGTCTCAAAAAACACCAGCTTCAGAGGCGGAATCTGACACACAGGAATTAATACAAATCCCAGCAGACATCCTTTCATCCCTTCCTTCTAAGCAAGACATTGCTGACATTGTCCGCGCAAGTGTTAGAGAAGAACTGGCAGATCTTAAGCAGGATGTGCACGCATTGGGGTTTAGAGTGGAAGCACTGGAGGATGGTAATGATTCAATGAGGGAAGAATTTAATCAATTACAGGCCCAATATGATAACCAACAAAGAGCTATGGAGCTGTTGTATGATAAAGTTGACGATCTGGAAAACAGAAGCAGACGGAAAAATTTACGCATTCGCGGGATTCCAGAATCTGTCCTCCCTAAGGATCTTCCCACCTTTCTCCCAGCCTTGTTCTCTCACTTAAAAGGGGATAAATCATCAGAAGCAATCCCATGGGACAGAGCACACAGGGCCTTGCGCCCGAAACCACCACCTACGGCACCCCCTAGGGACATCATTATTAAGTTTAAAAACTTTAGAGACAAAGAAGAAATACTTGGACTTTCCAGGAAAAATCAACCGATTAGGTTTAGAGGGACTGTTCTGCAATTCTTCGCTGACCTCTCCCAACGGACCCTCCAACAAAGGAGGGAGTTTGGCCCTCTGACTCAACTCCTCCGCCTCAAAAGAATCCCTTACAGGTGGGGATTTCCAACCCACATCATGGTAATTCATGAAGACAGAAGACACATCTGCAAAGATATCTCAGAAATAGAGGATTTTTGTAGGGCTCTTAATCTAGAGGCACCTACAATACCCCAAACATCAGAAGAGGCCTCATCTCAACAAGACCAAAGATCTCAATCTGCTTTTCAAAAATGGAGAACAGTCGGCAACCAACAGAAGAAAACGTCTCCCTCGTCACAAGTCCATACTCAAGACTCTGGAACCCAAGATAACTTGCAACCCAGATCACCCAGGCCAAGGACTGGTCGGTAACTATTAAAATGTCTTTAATGCTTTTTCTCCCTTCTAGGAATTGGACTAAGTCTGGTAAACGATGCGGCCGCATCTATTTGTTTGTGGTCTATTGCTATTTTAGTTCATCACCTTTAAGATGTCTTTAACGCTTTTCATCTCCTCAGGGACATGGACTGGGACTGTTAAAAGATGCGGCCGCACTCCTTCATTTATCTTTTTAGATGTTGTTGAATGCTATTTTAGATTAATACCTGAAATGAAAAAAAAAAAAAAAAAAAAAAAAAAAAAAGGGTTTACGGTTGAACACTCCCCTGTTTTTATTTTATACTCTACAGCTCTACTTATAAACAGTCCCCAATTTTGTTTCAAATTATTGTATTCACATACTGAAGCTGTCATTAATCCCCTTAAAAGAAAGAAATATTTCTTTTTCTCAGAATAGTGGTGGGGAGGGCGGGGAGGGCCTAAATGGCTGTCCCTGCCCTCGGCATCATTACAGGTCATGGTTACCTGGCTCTGTTTTGTTATATTGTTTAAGTTGTTATTATTTCACAGTATATTGTTATGTTAAGCTTCATTCACGGCCTTTCTCATGCTCCACACAGGCAGATTGCATAGAGACTCACATTTTGACATGCACAGTATGACTACAGAAACTCGTAGAATAACTCTAATAACCCAAAATGTTAAGGGGTTCAACTCTCCTAGCAAGCGTTACAAAGCACTATCAGACCTATCTAAAAGGGGCGCTGACATTCTCTTCCTCCAAGAGACCCATTTTAAAAAACATAAAGAACCCACATACTTCGGGGCCCAATATACTCAACATTATCACAGCTCAGCGGGAGTTAAGAAAAGAGGAGTTAGTATTCTCATAAAGAAATCAGTTCCATTCACACTTCACAAAATAGACAGAGATACAGATGGTAGATTTATTGGGATTTCGGGACTACTGTATGGTAGAAAGGTGTCACTTTTGAATGCTTATGCCCCAAACTCACAGCAACTGCCCTTTTTTAAATCATTATTTCGTAGATACCTGGATATGTCGCAAGGCACAGTGTTCCTGGGCGGTGACCTTAATTTTCCATTCGACCCAAAACTAGATTCCTCCAATCCTAACACCATGACCTCTCGGAGAACTACAAATTTTCTCTGGAGAGCCCTCAGAGACTACAACCTATATGATATATGGAGGTTTGCAAATCCAGACCGGAGAGACTACACTTTTTTCTCCCACCCAAACCTATCATATAGCAGGATAGATTACCTACTGACAAACCAAGAAGGCCTCTCCCTAATAACAAAAAGTAGTATTACACCGTCCTCCTGGTCAGACCACTCGGCAGTGGAGGTTAGATTTAGGTGGCCAGATACATACCTTACTCCAAATAACTGGCGGCTTGATGACTCTTTACTTGGTAATCCCACAAATATAGAGAACCTAACTAAGATACTAGCGGAATATTTTGAATTCAATACCAACTCGGTTACAGACCCATACACACTTTGGGAGGCACACAAATGCACCATTAGGGGAGAATTTATCAAGCTTAAATCACACACACAGAAAATAGCTAGACAGCTATACCATACACTAACCTCTAAATTGACTCAGATGGAATATGCCCACAAACAGGATCCCTCTAACTCCCAAATTTTAGCCGAGATTAAATCTCTCAGAATCCAACTGAATAATTTTCTATCAATAGAGCACCAAAAATCACGCATGAAAACTAGACAACTCTTCTTCTATGAAGGGAACAAAGCAGGCAAACTCTTGGCACGGGCACTTAAGAAAAGAAAGTTGAAATCTTACATCCACGACATTAAACTACCTAACAACAAGACAGTTCAGACGACCCCTGAAATTTTGCAGCAATTCCATGAATACTACTCTAGGTTATGCAACATTACCCCGCAGGGAAACAGAGATGTGACTGCCACCGCCCTATTAGATTACCTCCACACTAGCAATCTCCCTAAACTTACAGACGAACAAATTAACGATATCAATTCCCCGATAACTCCCTCAGAGGTAGCTGCAGCTATAAAAAAGTTAAATGCTGGGAAATGCCCGGGCCCAGACGGCCTCACGGCCAAATACTATCAAACTTTTCAGCCTATCCTTCTTCCCCATCTATTGCACTTGTTTAACCATACATCTGATCAAACTCCTTTCCCAGCATCTATGTTAGAAGCGTATATAACAGTTCTACCCAAACCAGGCAAACCCCCAAATAGCCCATCCAATTTTCGACCAATTTCCCTATTAAATGTTGATGCCAAGTTATATGCAAAGATTCTCGCATCCCGCTTAAACAAAATCCTCCCATCCCTTATAAACATAAACCAAGCTGGATTTACACCAGGCCGTGAGGCCAGAGATAATACTACGAAAATAATCAATTTATTAGAATATGCATCCTCTCATAACATCCAATCGATATTCGCATCAATGGATGCAGAAAAAGCGTTCGACCGCCTTGAGTGGTCATTCCTTAGACACACGCTTACACAATTTGGCCTCCCCACCAAATTCATAGGGAAAATATTTGCTCTTTACAGCTGTCCCAGTGCTAAAATTGTACTAAATAATGCCCTATCGCCTCCAATCCCGATATTAAATGGGACCAGGCAGGGGTGCCCACTTTCACCCCTGCTTTTTGTGCTTGCAATGGAGGTTTTGGCCTCCAGAATCAGACAAAATGTTAACATTGAAGGCATACACATAGGCACAGAGCAATACAAAATCACCCTTTATGCAGACGACATTTTTTTAACGTTGTCATCCCCAAACAGGTCGATTAAATTTCTCATGGAAGAATTGTCTTTATATGGCTTACATTCCAACTTTAAAGTGAATGCAAGTAAATCTGAATTTCTGGGCTTAGGCCTTTCTCAAGCTGATATCGACCATATAACACAGTCTTATGAACTTAAGCACCAAAAAACATCTTTAAAATATCTGGGGGTATTTATTTCCGCCTCCCCTAATCACCTTCTCAAGCTTAATTACTCCTTACTTACTAACAATATACAACAGGAACTCCGCTCTTGGCAAGCTAAAAATATATCATGGGTGGGACGGATAAATGCAGTTAAGATGTCTATTCTACCAAAGATTTTGTATATCTTTCAAACCATTCCTATAAACATCTCAGAATCTCAGTTAGGCACACTTCAAAAAATGATCAACACATACATTTGGCAGAATAAAAGGCAGAGAATATCCGGGTCCACTATGTACCGCACAAGGGACAATGGGGGCTTGGGAGTACCGCAGCTGAAATATTATAGATGGGCTGTATTTCTCACTCGAATAGTAGACTGGTGCAAGAACTCCTCACACAAGGAGTGGGTCATACTGGAACACACATTAGCTAATGTACCACAGCTAGGGGGGTGTTGCTGGATTCCTCCTCGGAACCGGTCCCTGGGACACAATACTCCCAAAACCACATTAGAAACATACAAACTATGGGATAAACATTTTACCAAAATTTTGAACATCTCCTCAAGTACTTCACCATTGACACCACTGATCAATAACCCCAGTTTACCAATAACATTGGCCTCAACTTCAAACCGATTTCTCACACTATCCGACATCCCCAAGTGCTATGACATCCTACAAAATAAGAAAATTAAACCTAGGTTGGAACTGTTGGACTGTTATGGGGGGATTTTCTGTCATTGGTTTAGATATCACCAAATCACACACTTCATCCTTAATCATAAAGATAGAGACGGTATACTTAGACCCCTAACACCTTTTGAAACACTCTGCCATATGAGCTCCTCTAGAAAGGGTATTCTGTCTCTAACCTATAAACTACTTCTACAACACCACTCTAGGCATCTACCATCTTACACAAGCAAATGGGATTTGGAATTACAGGATCACCCTACACATGAGGACTGGTTACACATTTTCCAAAATATAAATAGATATTCCTCATCAGTGCAAACGCAAGAGATGAATATTAAACTTCAATGCAGATGGTATCTCACACCAGTCAGATTATCCACGATATTTAAGAACACAACGACAGGGTGCTGGAGGAAATGCGGGGACCCAGGTACATTCATACACATATGGTGGGATTGCCCTCTTATTACTTCCTTCTGGGTTATTATAGTGGATGAAATAAAAAAAGCAATAGGAATTGCACTACCACTTCACCCAGTCGTACTCTTATTTAACAAATTCCCCAAAGTACGCTGTAAGCTCAGATTACATTTACTATACCTCATGGTCAACAGTGCAAAAAGACTAATACCAAAAAATTGGAAAAAAATTAGACCCCCTGACATAGCTGAATGGAGAGAAGTAGTTTCCTCAACAATACTCTTAGAAAGATACCACTTCGTTATCTCTAAAAGACTTGATGACTACTTATCTATCTCTTTTCTGTGGGAAGAATACTATGCACGCTTCAATACTAAGCATGCTAATAGCCTCGATACATAGCCGACTTGTTAAATTTCACAGAAAATCACGTTAATTGATTGGAGCTTATGATGAGAAAGTATTATTTTAATCATTGTTTCATTTGTTTCTTATTCACGTGAAAGTGGCCTGTGTTGTTTTGTTTTATTCTCCCAGATTATTGTTGTTGATGTAAAAATTGCCATACTATTCTCCATGATGTTGAATAGATACTTGTAATGTTTTGATTATCTCTCAATAAAAAATTTCCAAAAAAAAAAAAAAAAAAAAAAAAAAAAAAACATGAAATTCAGGGGTCCCTTTAAAAGCCTAGGAGAAAGAGTCTCAACTTGCAACATGCAGGATATTGCCTCGTAGATCTGATGCTGAGCAGCAAAATTATTTAGACTAGCTGATAGTGGTTGGATTACTTAACTGCTCTACTAAGGCCTTTTCAAAGGATAAAAGAATTGAGAGTTACTGCCCTACGTCAAAATTGTCAGTATCTTTAGTAGCAAAGTTACTGTGTCATATCACTGTGGTATTTCCCTCTAGACTGTGGTGATTATGTCTGGCTTGCTCTCTGATCTGACCTCTGGTTAAAGGGGCAGTTAACACCAAAATAGTTATTGTTTAAAAAGATAGCTAATGCCTTTACTACCAATTCCCTAGCTTTGCACAACCAGCATTGTTATATTATTATACTTTATTACATTTAAACCTCTAAATTTCTGCCTGTTCATAAGCCACTACATACAGTCTATTATCACATGCTTTTTTATTAGCTTTTCACAACAAGAGACTGCTAGTTAATGTGGGCCATATAGATAGAATTGTACTCACACCCGTGGGTTGTGGATTATACTGCACTAATTGGCTAAAATGCAAGTCAATAGATAATAAATAAAATGTCATGCGATCAGGGGGCTGTCAAAAGAGGCTTAGATCCAAGGTAATCACAGAGGTTAAAAGTATATTAATATAACCATGTTGGTTGTGAAAAACTGTGGAATGGGTAATAAAGGGATTACCGTACTCTGCTACACCTGACTAGTCTATGAATAAGCGCCACTAGGGGACATGAAACACGTAAGACTGGCCTTGTATGCTTGCCTGCCCTCTGTTTGGGAACACTGTATGTTTTTATATGCTTCAAATAAATGGATGTTTTAACATTTTTCACTAACCGAGTAGTGCCTGCACTTTCTTGTTCTTCTGCACTATATATGGCCTGATCCAATGTTTTGCTATGGCACTCCGGGTATTATGGTGGCAGATTTCCTTTTTCACTGAGGAGTTCTCTTTCCTCGATTGCACAGACCAGTGGTTTGGACCGTGTTCCAGATACCCCTCTTACTCACTTGCATTTGGATTATTCCATTTCCGGATTCGGCACCCAGCGTTCTTTCAGTCGCTCACATGAAGCAGAAGCTGTCTCAAGAAATTGCTATTACAGCTGCAAATCACGGATTACGTATCAAGCTACAGCGAATAAAGTATCAGTGAGTACATGTTTATTCTACCATATTAACTATAATGATTTAAGTACGTTTTGATGTAGTACGAACTGTGAATCTCTCTGTTACATCCTGTATGTCTTACACAAATTAGTATGCAATCCGTTTGTACAACTTAAGTTTTTTGTTTTTTATTTAAGCTTTGTTTAAGCTTCCATTATACCCTATCTCAGCTATACATAAGTGTGCTTATTGTACTCTGCCATCCATTACCCGTAATTAGGTTAGTTAGTGTTCCCTCTCATGGCAGGCATAGGCATAGAAGCAGTGGATGAGGTGTCCACTAATAATATTTCCTCTACCAATCCTATGGCTATTCAAGATATTTTTGACCTTCATGATACACAACATTATTTTGATAAAGTTTTTTCTAAGGAAGAATGCATTGGAGAAGAAAGGGAAATTAAAAGTTTGTTTAAGCCCTTACAACAATATCTGACAACAGACTTGAGACTCATGTGGGACACAACAGCTTTTAAAAAATATGTAGAAACATTAAGAATCCCAAGAGGGTTGAGGATTAAAAAATACCCCTCATTTGAGTTTGATGACACTACTGACATGTAAGATTGGAACACTGCACTTACTGAATGTTCCATTAAACTGTCAAACATCCTAATTAGAGTTAAAGAGAAGAAAAGGGCTAAACTTAAACCTGAGATTGACTCAAAACAAGAAGAATTAAAGCCCTTTGAAAGTAACTAACTTTCTCACTCATAAGAAAAAAAAATGGATATGTTTATTGCTAAGGTGGATGGTGAACAGGCCTCAATTAAGGGCAAGAAATTTGTCAGAGACAAAGAAGATTATGATTAAAATCGAGTGTATAATTGGGCTATAGTGCGACACCAGCAGCGGGACTATCAAAATAAATATACAAATAAACATCAAAAGAATTTTAATAAATCACAGTTCCAACAAGGTCAGAAAAATGCTGAAAATATTCCCAAATCCATACTTAAGAAGAACAAAAGGAAAGTGGTGTTCAGCACATCAGAAGGAGAGTCCACAGATGCAGAAAATGGAATCTCCTTGAATTCTGTGTCTTCCTTCTCTTCTTCTTCTCCTCTGTTCTTGACCTCTTCTTGTTTGTCCTCTTCTTATTTACAGGAAAGTTTGGGGGAAGAGTCGGGGGAATGTATACCAGTGGTATGACCGAAAAATCGCAAGACCACCCAATTAGAAAGAGAAGAAGACAAATATGGAGAAAAAGAGGCAAAGAAAAAATGAAAAAGAAGAAAAAGGGACATTACTACCTAACACTTACTCTGAGACAGTTTCAGTATCATAAATGTGTCACAACATACTCTAACTGAATATGAGAGATCTGTTTTGTCTAAAGGATTGGGGCTCGCCCCAACTAACAAATTTTCCAGTTTCAGTACTTTGCTGGATGTTAACAAATTCATCAGAAAACTTACTTTAAAAAGGTTTTTCTCACTCTCTCCCGATATGGAGGATGAATTTGTACATGCAGCAAAGATTGATTCAATTAAAGGTAGCAACATATTTCCTTACATGCCCTTCTATGATGCTTGTACCCTTACAACTTTGAATGAATTATCCAGTAATACTTCAGATTCTATACCTAAGCAGTTACAAAAACCTAAAAAAATCAAATTAGATTTGTATCCCACACAGTACAGGGGTATAATGTTAAATGCTTTTCAAAAAGCTGTACAGGATGATATTTTGGCCTTAGATGCTGACACTGGTGACAATGCTGCCGCCCCTAATTTGAAATGAAAGAACGTATGGCTATCAAGTCTTTACAAAATAACCAAGGTATTGTAATAAAAAATTCGGATAAGTGCGGTAGCATTGTCATTATGAACAAAAGCTTCTATTTTTAAGAGGCCTATAGACAACTCTCTGATGACAATTTTTATTGCAAATTACATGCTAATCCTACAAATATCTTTAAAAAGGCATTAACACAGTTGGTCCAAGAGGGCATCTCACTGGGCATTTTTTGTACCAAAGATTTAGATACCTTGGTCCCAGAAAATCCAATCACTCCTATTTTCTACCATGTACCGAAGATGCACAAAGATACAGAGCATCCTCCAGGTAGACCAATTGTCTCTGGCATTGGCTCCCTATTTGAACCTATGGGAGCATGGCTTGATGCAATTTTACAACCCATTGCCAAGGGACAATTGAGCTATCTGGAGGATAGCTCACACCTTCTTAACAAACTAGAAAATGTTGAGTGGCAGGACCACAATACATGGAAGGTAGTGGATATTTCCTCTTTATATACTTGTATTCCCCAACTCTTGGGAGTACAAACTGTTGAATCTTTTCTAACCAAAGAGTTAGAATTAGATGACACTACTAAATATTACATAGGAGATATTATGAGGTATCTTCTCTCTCACAACTTTTTTTCTGTTCAATCAAGAGTTTTACCAACAAACATGTGGGACGGCGATGGGGGCAAAATTTTCCCCATTGTTCGCTAATTTGTGTGTGGCACAATGGGAGCTCTCCTATGTATACAGTTCTGCGAATCCATGGTGTGAGGAGGACATCGCCTTTTATTCCCGTTATATAGACATTTGCTCTTTATTGTAAAAAAAACCTTTAGATGAGTCTTCATTCCATGAATTCATGGAGTATCTAAATAACAACCAGATGCGTCTAAAATTCACAGGCACTTATAGCCGAACTGAAGTGAATTTTTTGGACTTAACTTTACAAACTAATAACAATCTTATATGCACAAAAACCTATAGAAAACCCACTGCTGGGAACACCATTTTGCATGCAACATCACAATACTCACAACATTTGATTCAGGCCATACCAAAAGGACAGTTCATTAGGCTTAGGAGAAACACCAAATCAGATGAGGTTTATGAACAACAGGCCATTGAACTAGAAAACAGATTGGTTAATAGAGGCTATAACAGAAATAACTTAATCAAATGTCGTCAACAAGTGAAGGGATTAAATACCCATCCAACCAGCAGTGTAAATATAAATAAAAATTTGAAAAATAATGATTTTTCTGACTCAATAGTGTTTACAACATAGTATACTATGCAATATTACCAAATTGTTAAAATACTCAAAAAACACATGCATTTATTGTTAGGCGATGAGATCTTAAAACCAATTGTCAAAAATTGCAAATTTGTCTCTAAAAAAACAAGAACTCTAGCACAGTCCCTATTTCCCAGTATGGTTAAAAATAATACCTTGCCCTCAGAATCTACATGGCTTAAACACAAAGGAAACTTTAGATGTGGCAGCAAAAACTGCAACACTTGTATCACTATTCTAAAGGGTGATTCCTTTACATCTACTGTCACTAATCAAAAGTTTGAGATCCAGTTTTATGCAAACTGTGGTACCCAATGGGTGGTCTAATGTAGGGTTATGTTCCAATGCTCAGTTATATGACAAAATATTACACATGATCAGTTAATTTGAACAACCTGGTTTTCCCTTAAAACATTAAGACATGTATTAATATGGTCCAATGCATCTACTCCTCTATTTAATACATGCTATCTGCATTTTGTATAACTTCCCATAATGAGGTCTTATCAATATTATAGGTAGTCTAATAAAATAGCCAAAAAAAAATCAGAACTTCAAAATGTGAATTTATATGTTAAAGCCACTTGGTTTATTAAGAATGGATATTCACATATAGCATGTTTTTTGTCACCTCAGCACTGTTATTATAAAGCTTTATTATTGTTTTTAAACTCTACTTAGTGTGTTTTTTTATTTTCCTTGGTGTAGCAAGAGTTAAATGGTTTGCAACTTTGGAATAAATTACCGTACTCTGCTACACCTGACTAGTCTATGAATAAGCGCCCCTAGGGGGAGTGAAACGCGTAAGACTGGCCTTGTATGCTTGCCTGCCCTCTGTTTGGGAACACTGTATGTTTTTATATGCTTCAAATAAATGGATGTTTTAACGTTTTTCACTAACCGAGTAGTGCCTGCACTTTCTTGTTCTTCTGTAATAAAGGGATTATCTATCTTTTTAGGCAATAACATTTTTCGAGTTTACTGTCTCTTTAAGTGTGTTGATTATATCTGCTGTTTTTTCCTTTGGTACTGAGCTCTTGATTTCCTACCTAACATCTCCTTAGCCTAAGCTCTCTCTAAAGAGTCTATGGCCTTCTACATTATTTTTGGAAGAGGCACATGTAAGTGTGCGCTTTTAACTCAGGGTTCCAGTAGTCTAAAAATTCCTAACATTCAGCAAGGGGTCTATTCCAATTAGAAGAGCAATGCAAAGTGCCTTGCATATATATATATATTTTTTTTCTGAGTTTTTAAATTTAAGGCCACTCCTTTACATTTAAAAGACATTACTCTTGGGAGAATTTGAGATTTTTTTATGTTTCTGTATACTATTTTCTAGCAGTTCTTTACATAATTTTGGACTTTTCTAAGTCTATATCGTAAAACCAATTTTGGTACCTTTAAAACAGCATACCTCAATTGTTTTTATAGCTATTTTTACATTTTTGTGCTTTTCAGTTCACATGTTAATAAATACATGGGTTTATTGGTTTAATAAAATGTTAAGCAAAATGTAGTTGAAATTTCAGTTTTTACTCTAAGCGGCATATTTATCAAAGTGCGAGCGGACATGATACGATGTAGCGTATCATGTCCCCTGAACATCGATAAAATGCCGACAGCATACGCTGACGGTATTTATCACTGCACAAGAAGTTCACCAGAGATCGCTGCTTTATAACTTATGTTCCCAGCGAGCCTAAAGGCTTCCCGGAAACAAGGCGCATTAAGCTCCATTCGGTGCTTGATAATTCTGCCCCTTAAACTTGAAATCAAATAAACTACAAACATCAGAACCTTCATTTATGATTTCAATTGAAGGGACATGAAACCCTTTTTTTTTCTTTTGCGATTCAGACAGAGCATACCATTTTAAAAAAAAGTTTTTAATCAGTTTCATTGGGTATTCTTTGTTAAAGAGCATATCTAGGTAGCATGCCAGTGTCTGGAGCACTAAATTTTATCATCTAGCTGAGATTGCTAAAAGCATTGTCGCTTCAGACATGTGCACACTCCTGAGCCTACTATCCTGCTTTTCAACAAAAGATACAAAGAGTACTAAGGTCTAAATTACAAGTTGAGTGGTATTTTGCGCTCTCGATCCAGCATTAAAACAGCTAGGAGTAAATTTTTGTACTCTGAGATTTACGATTGTATTACGAGTTGAAAGTAAAAAGTTTGAGCTCTCATGTTCGCAATGCCGCTGTAACAAATAGACAATTGAGAAGTCGCAAACACAAAATCGCATTCCCTCATAGACTTTAATGGAGCAGAAAAAGTAAAAAATGAAAAAAAACTAACACCCACAAGTCGTGGAAGCACGCTCACGTTTATTTATAAGTGAAACATAACAAGATAATATTGTTCTGCACATTGCAGAATATGTTCTATTTATTCTTAAAGAGATATTTAAATGTATATATATATATATATATATATATATATATATATATATATATATATATAAATTTACAATAAGATCTGCACTCACCAGCATCCACAACCACTCTGTGCACGGCCACTTTAATCAATCCAGAAGATAGGCAGCAGAAACAAGTCTCCATGCTTGTCCTGAGAGACTTGTTTCATGTGACCAAGGCCTCCTGGTTGGGGCCAAAACGTTATGTATTTTCTACAATAAAAGGTGATATTTAATATCTTTGGTGCTGGCTTTCTGTGCTGCTGTGGATATTGTGGGATTTACATTGGAATCCTTTTCTACATGCTGCCTATCTTTTATATATATATATATATATATATATATATATATATATATATATATATACAGTATCCCACAAGAGTGAGTACACCCCTCACATTTTTGTAAATATTTTATTATATCTTTTCATGTGACAACACTGAAGAAATGACACTTTGTTATAATGTAAAGTAGTGAGTTTACAGCCTGTATAACAGTGTAAATTTGCTGTCCCCTCAAAATAACTCAACACACAGCCATTAATGTCTAAGCCATTGGCAACAAAAGTGAGTACACCCCTAAGTGGAAATGTCCAAATTGGGCCCAATTAGCCATTTTCCCTCCCCGGTGTCATGTGACATGACAAGATGGCCTAGGCTATAAGAATATTGCCAAGAGCCTGAAACTGAGCAAGACCATACAGCAGTTTCACAGGACAGGTTCCACTCAGAACAGGCCTCGCCATGGTCGACCAAATAAGTTGAGTGCATCTGTTCAGCATCATATCCAGAGGTTGTCTTTGGGAAATAGACATATGAGTGCTGCCAGCATTGCTGCAGAGGTTGAAGGTGTGGGGGTCAGCCTGTCAGTGCTCAGACCATACTCCGCACACTGATTCAAATTGGTCTGCATGGCTGTCGTCCCCCAAGGAAGCCTCTTCTAAAGATTATGCACAAGAAAGCCCGCAAACAGTTTGCTGAAGACAAGCAGACTAAGGACATGGATTACTGGAACCATGTCCTGTGGTCCAATGAGACCATTATGAACTTATTTGGTTCAGATGGTTTCAAGCGTGTGTGGCGGCAACCAGTTGAGGAGTACAAAGACAAGTGTGTCTTGCCTACTGTCAAGCATGGTGGTGGGAGTGTCATGGTCTGGGCCTGCATGAGTGCTGCCGGCACTGGGGAGCTACAGTTCATTGAGGGAACCATGAATGCAAACATGTACTGTGACATACTGAAGCAGAGCATGATCCCCTCCCTTCGGAGACTGGGCCGCAGGGCAGTATTCCAACATGATAATGACCCCAAACACACCTCCAAGACAACCAATGCCTTGCTAAAGAAGCTGAGGGTAAAGGCGATGGACTGGCCAAGCATGTCTCCAGACCTAAACCCTATTGAGAATCTGTGGGTCATTCTCAAATGGAAGGTGGGGGAGCGCAAGGTCTCTAACATCCGCCAGCTCCATAATTTCATCATGGAGGAGTGGAAGAGGACTCCAGTGGCAACCTGTGAAGCTCTGGTGAACTCCATGCCCAAGAGGGTTAAGGCAGTGCTGGAAAATAATGGTGGCCACACAAAATATTGACACTTTGGGTCGAATTTGGACAATTCTACTTAGGGGTGTACTCACTTTTGTTGCCAACGGTCTAGACATTAATGGCTGTGTGTTGAGTTATTTTGAAGGGACAGCAAATTTACACTGTTATACAGGCTGTATACTCACTACTTTACATTGTAGCAAAGTGTCATTTATTCAGTGTTTTCACATGAAAAGAAATAATGAAATATTTACAAAAATGCGAGTAGTGTACTCACTTTTGTGGGATACTGTATATACACACATATATATTGGAATATCTATTTAAAATATATAAAACAAAACATTGAAATGCATATTTACAGTAAATGCACAGTATAACACTTTATTAAAAATGAATATTACGTAAATATGGTTTTCATGTTTTCAGCTACTTTACTGCAAAAAACTCCTATGTACATATATATATATGTCTATATATGTGTACATATGCATGTATGTATGTATGTGTATATATGTCTGTAAATACATAATACACACAAATACATATGTACACACACACACACACACCTTTAGACATGTCTATGAGGCCTATTTATCAAGCTATCAACCACAAATATGCTGGAATTCAGCAGCGTAATTGTGGAGAGCCTGATTCCCCTTATTTATCAAAGCCTACAGACCGCCAAAAGTAGAAATTTGTGACGTAACATACGATCCGCCGGTCTCAGTCCAACACAGATCGATGCTTACGTTATTACAGATGTTCTGAATGCAATTTTGGCACTATCTGACTACTTTTGCTAGTTATCAAATTTCTAACAGGTACGCTCGCCTCTATTCCGGCCCAGCGTACCTAGTTTTCAATCCGCCACCCTTGAGGCCGCGGATGCCATAGGAATCAATGGGAGTCTGAAAGCAGTGAAAGCTTGTGTTCGCTGCTGCCCAATATCCCAATGATTTCTATGGTAGAATAAAAGTTCTAACATGTACCCCGAGTCTAAACACCCCTAATCTGCTGCCCCCTACACCGCCGCCACCTACATTATACTTATTAGCCCCTAATCTTCCACCCCTACACCACGACACCTACATTATACTTATTAACCCCTATTCTGCCGTCCCGACACCGCCGCCACCTAAATAAAAGTTAATCACCCCTATCCCGCCGCTCCGGAGCCCACCGCAACTAAATAAATGTATTAACCCCTAAACCCCTGGCCTTCCACATCACTACCCCTTACTAAATCTATTAACCCCTAAACTGCCAGCCCCCACATCACCATAAACTAAATTAAACTATTAACCCCTAAACCTAACAACCCGCTAACTTTATATTAAATATTAACTCATCATTATCTTATAATAAATTTAAACTTACCTTTAGATTTAAATTAAACTATATTAAACTATATTAAACTAATAATTAATCGACCCTATTAGACTAAAATTACATTAAACTATATTAAACTAATAATTAATCTACTCTAACTATTAGACTAAAATTACATTAAACTATATTAAACTAATAATTAACCTAACCTAACTATTACACTAAAATTACATTAAACTATATTAAACTAATAATTAACCTACCCTAACTATTATTCTAAAATTACATTAAACTATATTAAACTAATAATTAATCTACCCTAACTGTTATACTAAAATTACATTAAACTACAAATTAAATTAACTATATTATATATTTAAACACCTTGCCCTACTCAAGTAATTCAAATCTACACTAAAAAATTACTAAGTTACAAAAAACTAACAACTAAGTCACAAAAAATAACAAACAAAAATAAAAATAAACACTGTTACACAAAATAAAAAATAAATTATCAAAGATTTAAACTAATTGCACCTAATCTAAGAGCCCTATGAAAATAAAAAGGCCCCCCAAAATAAAAAAAAACCCTAGCCTACAATAAACTACAAATAGCCCTTAAAAGGGCCTTTTGCGGAGCATTGCCCCAAAGAAATCAGCTCTTGTAAATACCTGTAAATAAAAAATACAAATACCCCACTAACTAAAAAAACCTAAGCTCCCCATTGCCCTGAAAAGGGCATTTGGATGGGCATTGCCCTTAAAAGAGCATTTAGCTCTATTGCAGCCCAAACCCCTAATCTAAAAATAAAACCCACCCCATAAACCCTTAAAAAATCCTAACACTAACCCCTGAACATCCACTTACAGTTTTGAAGATCCGACATCCATCCTCCAAGAAGCCGGCAGAAGTCTTCATCCAAGCCCGCAGAAGTCTTCACCCAGATGGCATCTTCTATCTTCATCCATCCGGCGCGGAGCGGCTCCATCTTCAAGACATCCAACGCGGAGCATCCTCTTCGTTTGACGTCTTCTTTCTGAATGAATGTTCCTTTAAATGACGTCATCCAAGATGGCGTCCCTTATATTCCGATTGACTGATAGAATTCTATCAGCCAATCGGAATTAAGGTTGAAAAAATCCTATTGGCTGTTGCAATCAGCCAATAGGATTGAGCTTTTGTCCTATTGGCTGATCCAATCAGCTAATAGGATTGAGCTTGCATTCTATTGGCTGATTGGAATTCGACGCGGAGCGGCTCCATCTTCAACACATTTAACGCGGAGCATCCTCTTCATCCGGAGTTCAATCCTATTGGCTGATGCAATCAGTCAATAGGATTGAGCTTGCATTCTATTGGCTGTCCCAATCATTATCAGCCAATCGGAATTAAGGTAGAAAAAATCCTATTGGCTGATGCAATCAGCCAATAGGATTGAGCTTGCATTCTATTGGCTGTTCCAATCAGCCAATAGAATGCGAGCTCAATCCTATTAGCTGATGGGATCAGCCAATAGGATTGAACTTCAATCCTATTGGCTGATTGCATCAGCCAATAGGATTTTTTCTACCTTAATTCCGATTGGCTGATAGAATTCTATCAGTCAATCGGAATCTAAGGGATGCCATCTTGGATGACGTTACTTAAAGGAACCGTCATTCAGTAAGAAGAATCCGGATGAAGAGAATGCTCCGCGTCGGATGTCTTGAAGATGGAGCCGCTCCGCGTTGGATGGATGAAGATAGAAGATGCCGTCTGGATGAAGACTTCTGCCTGTCTGGAGGACCACTTCGCCCGGCTTGGATGAAGACTTCTCCCAGCTTCGTTGAGGACTTCGGCCCGATTGGATGAAGACTTCTGCCGCTTCCGATAGTAAGTAGTTTTTCAGGTTTTTTTAAGGGTGTATTGGGTGGGTTTTATTTTTAGGTCAGGGCTTTGGGCCGCAAAAGAGCTAACTTCCCTTTTAAGGGCAATGCCCATCCAAATGCCCTTTTCAGGGATATGGGGAGCTTAGGTTTTTTTAGTTAGTATTTTATTTGAGGGGGTTGGTTGTGTGGGTGGTGGGTTTTACTGTTGTGGGGGTTGTTTGTATTTTTTTTTAACAGGTAAAAGAGCTGATTTCTTTGGGGCAATGCCCCGCAAAAGGCCCTTTTAAGGGCTATTGGTAGTTTAGTTTAGGCTAGGGTTTTCTTTATTTTGGGGGGGCTTTTTTATTTGATAGGGCTATTAGATTAGGTTTCATTAGTTTAAATATCTTGTAATTTGCTTATTATTTTCTGTAATTTAGTTGGGGGGGTTGTGATTAAGCTAATTTAATTTAATTTATTTAATTGTTTTTAATTTGGTTAATTAATTTAATTGTAGTGTAGTGTTAGGTGTTATTGTAACTTAGGTTAGGTTTTATTTTACAGGTAAATTTGTATTTATTTTAGCTAGGTAGTTATTAAATAGTTAATAACTATTTAGTAACTATTCTACCTAGTTAAAATAAATACAAACTTGCCTGTAAAATAAAAATAAACCCTAAGCTAGCTACAATGTAACTATCCTATACTATAAAAGGCCAAGTGTGTTTGTCCGAAGCTGTCATGCGCAGTAGAGACAGCAAGAGGACAAACACACCTGGCCTTAAATCCCTACCTGATCTGCCGACTGCCACGAGCAGAAGTGGGCATGGCCGAGCGTGCGCGGGGGCGTGGCCGAATCTGAAGGGGGCGTGGGCTAGCGTGAAGGCCCGTGAAGGGGGCAGAACCTAGCTTGAATGCCCGTGAAGGGGGCGGAGTCTAGCATGACGGTGCGTGAAGGGGGCGGGGCCGTGAAAGGCCATGGAGAGAGCTCAAACAGCTCAAAAGAGGGGAGAGAGGAGAGAGAGATCAAGAGGGGAGAGAGAGAGAGGGGGAGAAAGAGAGAGGGGAGAGAGAGGGGGGGGAGAGAGAAAGGGGAGAGAGAAAGAGGGGAGATGTGGAGAGAGAGAGGCGGGGCCGTGAAAGGCCATGGAGAGAGCTCAAACAGCTCAAAAGAGGGGAGAGAGAGATCAAGAGGGGAGAGAGAGAGAGAGGGGGAGAAAGAGAGAGGGGAGAGAGAGAGGGGGGGAGAGAGAGAGGGGAGAGAGAAAGAGGGGAGATGTGTAGAGAGAGAGGGGAGAGAGAAAGAGGGGAGATGTGGAGAGAGAGAGGGGAGAGAAAGAGGGGAGAGAGAGAGGGGAAAGAGAAAGAGAGAGGGGGGGGAGAGAGAGGGGAGAGAGAGAAGATAGAGGAGAGAGAGAGAGGAGAGAGAGAGGGGAGAGAGAGAGGGGAGAGAGAAAGAGGGGAGATGTGGAGAGAGAGAGAGAGAGAGAGAGAGAGAGAGAAGGGAGAGAAAGAGGGGAGAGAGAAAGAGAGAGGGGGAGATAGAGAGAGAGGGGAGAGAGAGGGGAGAGAGAGAGGGGAGAGAGAAATAGGGGAGAGAGAGAGTGGGAGAGAGAGAGTGGGAGAGAGAGAGGGGGGAGAGAGAGAGAGACAGAGGGGGGAGATAGAGAGAGAAGGAGAGAGAGAGAGGAGAGAGAGAGGAGAGAGAGGGGAGAGAGAGAGGGGAGAGAGAGGGGAGAGAGAGAGAGGGGAGAGAGAAAGAGGGGAGAAAGAGGGGAGATGTGGATGGAGAGAGAGAGAGAGGGAAGAGAAAGAGGGGGAGAGAGAGAAAGGGGAGAGAGAAAGAGAGGGGGGAGATAGAGAGAGAGGGGAGAGAGAGAGATGGGAGAGAGAGAGGGGGAGAGAGAGATAGACAGAGGGGAGAGAGAGAGAGAGAGAGAGAGAGAGAGAGAGAGAGAGAGAGAGAGAGAGAGAGGAGAGAGAGGGGAGAGAGAGAGAGGGGAGAGAGAGAGGTTGAGAGAGGAGAGAGGTAGAGAGGGGAGAGAGAGAGGGAGGGGAGAGAGGGAGAGAGAGTGTCAGGATCATCTGTGTTTTAGTTATCTGAAGTAATTGTCCTGTTTGGAAATACACTCCTTGATTAACCTGCCTATATATAGCACTTACTTACTTATCCTATTGCTTGTTATTGTCCGTCTGCCGCCTCCTGGTAGCTTGCGGTATTATCCTGAGCCTAAGCTAGTTCCTCCTGCCTTCCTAAACAACCGTCTCAGCATCAACTGTAGAACCGGATCTACATCGGATCACTGCGCGTGACGTCACACGCCGACCATGGAGAAACAGAGCTCCAACCTTACCGGACCCTCTACTACAGTGAAGCACTCTCCAGTTTTGGATTTACTCTGAGCATTCTTAGGGGTTATCCCCCACAGGTACTATAGATCTATACTTGAAGGTTGCTTCCTTTCCGCTACGTTTGTGCACTGCTGCAATTCTAAGACCAATTTCTTTTTTTTCCATTACTTGCTATTTTTTCACTTTTTGCATATTCACAACTTGTGAGAATCTTTAGTTTAACTATACAGCTGTATCATAACATATATCATTGCTCAAATTGGTTATCATATGTTAACTTTATACAATCACTACATATGGGTTATACTCTGAGGGACTCTGCTACATAATTTCAGTGTATTAGACACATGGAGTAACTATAGTGTCCTCTCACTATTCTCCCAGATATCAAATCTCTGCAAATTGATTTATCTGTTGTTTGACACTATCACAGGTGATAGTTCATGTCATACATCAGAATCTCTACCTGCTACATACCACCCATTTCTTCCTATAAAAATATATAACTAAAATCTCAGCAGCTGCGGTTCTTAACCTCATTGTATGATTTTATTCTCAACACCTAGCAAATCATACAGCACCTGACAGAATAACAAGCCACTAAAATGGACCCAGCTGAGATGACTGCCTGCATGCAAACCTTAAATCAAAAAGTTGACTTACTAACAGAGGGTCTATCTACACTTAAGGCAGAAAATAGTGCCCTTAAAGCTTATATTAAGGAATATATAGAGCCTAAAATACATTCCTCAGAACCCCAAATCAGCCAGCCTGAGAAATTTTCTGGTGACAGGTCCCAATACAGGGATTTTAAAAATGCCTGTCTTTTGCTTTTTACACTTAAGCCCCAAACTTATCCAAATGACAGGTCACGAGTTTTGACTGTCATTTCCTATTTAAGAGGTGAACCCCGCACATGGGCCAATACTTTTTTTGAGTCTAACGATACTATATTAAATTCACTTGATGCCTTTCTAACAGCTATGGGTCAATTATATGAAGATCCTTTTAAGCAACAAACTGCTGAGACAGCACTTAGAGCTTTGAAACAAAGAAAAAGGATTGTTGAAGAGTACATCACAGACTTTAAAAAATGGGCAAAAGATTCCCAATGGAATGATGTTTCTCTTAAAAACCAATTCAGGCTTGGCTTATCTGAGCCTATCAAAGATGAGCTATCTCGTATAGATTTACCCCCCACTTTAGAAGGACTTATAAATCTCACTATTACAATAGATAGACGTCTCAGAGAACGTATGCATGAGAGGGCTTACCCAGAGACACACTACAAAAAACACTATTCAAACCCTACACCCCATGCCTCTAGTAAAACAACATCAGAGCCTATGGATATCGGTTTCCTGAAGGGGCCCCTATCTACTCAAGAAAAAAACAGAAGACATGAGAACAACCTATGTTTATATTGTGCCTCAGACGAGCATACAGTGAGAGAGTGTCCTTCTTTGCAGAAGCAACGAAAGGGTAAGAATGTAACCACCTACTCCTGCTGTAATACTTATGAATCTACCACGACATATTGTAAACTTGATCTTTTGTTACAGTGGGATCTCCTACGAGTCAACGTTCCAGCCATTATTGACTCTGGTGCTACAGCATGTTATATTGATAAGGAATTCACTTATAAAAATAAAATACCACTGGTGCAGAAAAAGTCTCCCATTCTTTTGCGTGGTATAGATGGTAAGATTCTTTCCTCAGGACCTGTTGAATTTCAAACAATTCCCTTGTTGGTATCTACTAATGAACATCACAGGGAATATATATCCTTTGATGTCATTTCTTCACCAGTATCACCTGTCATACTGGGATTGACCTGGTTAAGTTTACACAACCCCTATATCTCATGGGACACACTGTCACTCACATTCAGCTCTAAATATTGCACCACTACATGCTTTCCTATTGCCATCCTGCACACCACTCAGGTAGATGCAGGAATCAATATACCTAGTGAGTATAGGGATTTCATAGACCTTTTCAACAAAACTGAGGCTGAGACCTTACCCCCACACAGGAAATATGACTGCCCTATAGACTTAGTAGCAGGAGCAGATATACCTTGTGGCCACATATTCCCCCTCTCCAAAACTGAACTCGAACACCTCAAAACCTACTTGGAGGAAAATCTAAGGAAGGGGTTTATACGCCCTTCTACCTCGCCAGCGGGAGCCGGAATATTTTTTGTTAAAAACAAAGACGGCTCCCTAAGGCCCATCATAGATTACAGACAACTCAATAAGATCACCATAAAAAACAGGTACCCCTTACCCTTGATTCCGGAATTAATCGAAAGATTAGAAGGGGCCAAATTCTTTACGAAATTGGACCTGCGTGGGGCATATAATCTAATCAGAGTACGAAGTGGGGATGAGTGGCTGACGGCGTTCAGGACCCGATACGGCCATTATGAATACACAGTCATGCCTTTCAAGCTCTGCAACGCCCCAGCCACCTTCCAATACCTAATAAATGACCTGTTTAGAGATATCTTGGACATCTTCATAGTCATATATCTAGACGACATATTGATATACTCTAAGACCCTATCCGAACATGTATTACATGTTAGGCAAGTCCTATCTCGGTTAAGAGACAACCACCTATATCTCAAACCTGAAAAGTGTATCTTTAATTCACAGAACATAGCTTTTCTTGGATACATAATCACCTCATCAGGTATTCACATGGAGGAATCAAAGATACAAACCATTAAAGACTGGCCCAGTCCTAAGTCTAGAAAAGAAGTCCAAAGATTCTTAGGCTTTGCGAATTTTTATCGCAAATTTATAAAAGATTTCTCTAAACTCACCAAACCGTTAACCACACTAACAAAGTCCACCATACCTTTTAGATGGAATCAAGAAGCTCAAAAGGCTTTTGAGTATTTGAAACTCAAGTTTACCACAGCACCCATACTAAAGTTTCCAAATCCTCAGAATCAATATATATTGGAGGTTGATGCCTCAGACATTGCCGTTGGTGCAGTTTTATCACAAAGAGACACCATAAAACAACCACTTCATCCTGTCGCCTTCTTCTCCCGATCTCTAAATGCAGCTGAACAAAATTACCCCATTGGGGAAAAGGAAATGTTGGCTATTAAGTTGTCCCTCGAGCACTGGAGACACCTCCTGGAGGGTACAAGTGTTCCAATATTGATCTATACGGATCACAGGAACTTGCAGTATTTAAAAAGTACTCGCACCCTCTCTTCTAGACAAGTAAGGTGGCAGCTATTCTTAACTAGATTTAATTATCAAATAGTCTATCGTCCAGCAAGTAAAAACCACAAAGCTGACGCTCTCTCCAGGTTATCATGTTATGAACGTCACCGTACACCTGACGAAAGTTTGATACCTAGAGATCGATTTATTTAATTTATCTGTGACTTCAAACCACAATTGGTACAAGAACAAACGGAAGATCTGACAAAACCCCTATCTCTTCTGGATAAGAAAGATGATAACCTGTACTACCATCAAGAACTTCTATACATTCCCCCAATCCGGAGACAAATGGTACTCCACACACTCCATGATTCTCTATTAGCGGGTCATCCAGGTTCAAGGAAGACACTCGAGCTCGCCAAGAGGTCTTATTGGTGGCCTAAGATGTCTCAAGACATAAAACAATATGTCGCTTCCTGCCATACTTGCACTGTTTCTAAATCCACAAAACAAGCTCCCTATGGTTTGTTACTACCTCTCACTACTCCATCAATTCCATGGACTGAAGTAGCTGTTGATTTTATAGTTGATCTACCAAAATCAAACAACTATAATACCATCCTTGTGGCTGTAGACCTGTTTAGCAAAATGGCTCACTTTGTTCCCTATCACAAAT